>NC_091204.1:30378306-30585978 GCF_040958095.1 Procambarus clarkii | reverse complement strand
AAATAAATACAGTTTTGATATTCCTAGAGTACGACTTAATCTAGAAATGCTCTTCAAGGGGCCCAGATGTGGAATGACCTTCCCAACCATGTTAAAGACTGTACCTCTCTCAACCAGTTTAAGTTAAAAGCGAAGCTATACCTAATAAATTCCCTGTAACCTACCTTACCCTTCTATTGTCAACCAATGTCTGTTTTTTTCTTTAAAGAGCGCTGTTTGTCGACATAATTGTATTTGTGCTGCTTTTTCATCTATGTTTTCATTTCTTGTTTTCATTCTACTCATTATGCTCAATTAGTATTAAGCTTGTCATTTAAGTTTATCATGCCCGAAACGCTTTGCGTAATAGTGGCTTTAGGCATTGTATGTACTAGCTATACCTATAAGTTAAACAATCCTTGTAAATATTTATTGTATGTATGTACCTTACCTAAATAAAATTGTATTGTATTGTATTGTATTGATATTTTTAGCTGGAATTTCGCATTTACGGCTTCAGCGGGTAGGCGGTTCCATGGGTTTATAGCCCTCTTGGTGGAAAAAAAACATCTGTTTTCAGTCCTACTTGAGAGAACATACTCTCCAACACTATATCTGTGATTGTCCTGTTATCAGTGACTTCATACCAAATGGTATGAGGTATTTTGAGCTCTATAATTACTTCATACATTCAGGAATATTGGAAGATATTCTTGTGCTGCACCCAGATTTTGCCAGTGGAGGCTAATAGATCAGCATTAAGTATTTTGTTCTCTCCTAATTCCATGTATGACTGGCCATCCTGTGAGGTGAGGATGTTGGGTGAGCTTGTAGCTGGTTTTTGATCTACACTGTGTGGTCCTTTATACAGAATAGGGAAGCAGCACATTGCTGTGTATACCTAAACATGTTTAAAAATACATTGTTTGAGAGGAGTTTTGTAGAAACTGGTAAGAGTAATTATAATATAATGTTTCCATGATTCAGTGCTTACCTCTTGTGAAAATTGCTTAGAGTTGTTTAGTCAGAGTTGATTTGTTTTTTGTATTGAGGCTGGTATTTTCTAAATTGATTCCATGTACAGTATGTCTAACCATCCTGTGAGATGGGAGTATTAGATAAACTTATAGCTAGTTTTTTATCTACACTGTGTAATATTCCATATAGAATAGGGTAGCAGCACATTGCTGTGTATACCTAATCTTCTTAATAAAAAAAATCAGTAATAAAGATTTTAAATTATAGTTTGTATTATTACAAATACAGTACTGTATTATCCTTACTAAATCATGTTGACCATGGATCATTAAGATCTCATGTTGATATGTAATACAAGTCATATTTCTTTTGAACTGCTAATCCATGCTAATCATTCATTAAATTGTGCATTATGTCTCAATTTTTCACTTCCTTGGATATACTGTACAGTACAAAAAGATAGGATAAAAATAAACCAGTAATATTTCTTTCATTATATTTTTCATTTAAATAACTGCATCAATATTTTTACAGCTAACAGGATTTGTTTTCCCATACAGGTGCATAATTATTTGTTAAAAAAAATTTGGTTTATTGTTACACACAATGGTGCTACATAGCATTCCCAGCTTGGTGCCATCTTTTAATACTTACTGATTAAAAAATAAATAATAAATACATTTTATTCAGGAAAAGTACATACAGTTGATTTACAAACATAATGTTGGATTTAGAGGCAGAGCTAGTACATACAATACCTAAAGCCACTAATACTCATAGCATTTCGGGCAAGGTGTGGGGGGAAAAAAACACAGACTAAAACTTAATAGTAATCGGGATTAGGTATAAATTGTGTTGAAAGAAGGAATAAAAAATACAAAAAGGGGGGTTAACATAGCATAAATCAGCAATTGCACATGTTGGTGAACAGCATTGTTTAAAAAATAGCAAGACACGGGTTGACATTTAGGAGGTAAGTTAGGTTACATGGAGTTAATTAGGCAGTACTTGGTTTAACTATTAAACTGGTTGAGAGAGGTACAGCCTTTGACATGATTTGGGAGGTCATTCCACATTCTGGGTCCCTTGATTTGTAGAGCACTTCTAGTTTGGTTACACACAGCCAAATTGAGTAACAGGAAGAGGTCTTGGACACAAATTTGTTCCATGCTAAATGTAGAGGAATCAGCTGAGTATTCCTCAAATAAAATAAGTTGCCTCAGCTTATAAGGTAAATAAAATAAGTTTCTCAAATAAGTAGCTGCCTCACCTCACTGCCTTACTGATACATAGCCTTCCCGCATGGTGCCTTCTTTTGATAATTACTTGTTCCACACCCAAATTGTATAACAGGAAGAGGCCTTGGACCCCTACTTCCCTCTCTCTTTTTTAATAATCTATATAGTCATAATTATAGCTTTAAGTATTCAATGAATAAAGTTTGTGACATTTTTACCCTTCTCCTTACCTAACATCATTTGTGCAGCATATTTTATGTCTCACCCAGATTTAATTTCAAAATAAAACCAAACTAAATAAATTAGAAATGGGTATGTATAGCTAAGGTACACCCTTACTACTAGGTGAACAGGGGCATTTGGTGATAGTAAATGATCCCATCAGGCAGGGCTCATCACCTTCTCTCATATTTCATGTTCACCAGTGTTTATTTACTTAATAACTACTGGTATAATACCTTGCTATTATAAAACTAATTCTACTATCATCAAACACATATTTACTTCAAGTTTCAAGCAGAGAATGCATATATAACTAACACGAAGGACTCCTCTCCACTAGATTCACCAGCTATAATATTTTGGTCATGTTCCAATATCATAAATCGATCCCAGTGTTATGTAGTAGAGAAAAAATGACTTATATCCAGTTTACGTAAAGCTACGAGTGGTCGAAACCACACTTAAATCCCGGAATGAACTTACGAAGGTTTTTCCACTTAGGGTAGTTAATTGAATACGGACGTAGCCGCCACGAAGGCACTAAGACGGAAAACGCTCTTAGCTAAGAGGGAAAACCTTCGTAAGTACCTTCCTGAATCCGGCCCCTTGTCACCTAGTGCGGGCTACGTATCCAAAGTCTCTTTGTTACACTTTATTAAAGTAAATTTTAATTTAATGTATATTAGTCATTTATTGGACTTAATTAATTGAGTGCACTAATATTTTCTTTAGTTCTTATTAATTATAGGATCATAACTAAACTATTTATAGTTAATAATCATTAGATTAAACTTGCCTATGTTTATTATTCAACTTTATTCTTTGCTTTCATTTATTACCTAGGTTGCCTAGCCTCGCCATACTCCCTTACTCCATTGTACCCCTGGCTTTGCCTGTGTCTCAAAATGCTAATTATTACTTACAGTGTACCTGAGAGAACTTGTAAGCAATCTACCTCAATTTTCTTTTTTTTTCATTTTGTGTTTGTCTTGTATAGGTCTTGTTTATATTTTAATTTTCCTCCTTTTATATCAAAATTTTGTTTTGTAATTGCCATTCTTGCCTTGTTTTCCTACAACCAGCCTTCTTATGCAAACAAGTATAGACCCAGAACTAAACCTCTTATCCACTATCTATGACAATCATCACTTTAATTATCAAAATTGCAGATATTTTACAGCTCATGATGTAAACAATGTATTAACACATAACCACAATATCTCTGTAATTAACTTGAATGTAAGATCACTTAGCAAACACTTCGATGATGTTAGTGCCTTGATTGAAACTATTGACAACAAATTCTCTTTTATTATACTTACTGAAACGTGGTTAAAAGAGGATACTACTCAACTCTTTAACATGCCTAACTACTCGGCAATTCACAACTGTCGACCAATTCAGAGAGGTGGTGGTACTGCTCTTTACTACCACCAAGAACTGACATGCCTTAAAGTAATTAGAACTAGAGACTGCTGTGGGGAGTATATCTTCGCCAGCTCCAGAGTCAAGCTAGGGTGCTGAGTCTGTCCTGTCTGTGGGAGCAGTCTATAGAATTCCTAACACAGATGTGTCCGAATTCAACTCTAACCTTAGAAATCTAATACTAGATAACAGACTGAACAAAAACCATCTAATTATCGCAGGGGACTTTAATATTGACCTCTGCGAGCCTGAAAACCCTACTGCTGTTACCTTCCTCAACTGTATGAATTCCTGCTTCCTCATACCCTTAATCACTAGACCAACTAGAATCACTGATAGTACTGCCACGACTCTAGATCACATCTGGACCAACATAACCTCTCCGCTTACTTCAGGTATAATCATCGATAGCACTACAGACCATTACCCCACATTTCTCCAAACTAACATTAACAAACCACCTCTAGAGACAGGGGAGATAAACTTTAGGCTGCACAATGAAACTGCCATAAGCAATTTTATAGCTGCTGCTGCTAATGTCAACTGGGAGTCGGAATTAGGTAACATAGGGGACATCAACCTAGCAGTGCAATCTTTTCTTCAAAAAACTCTCAGGCTTTATAACACCCACTGTCCTATGCTAACGAAACAAGTCACAACTAAAAGGCTAAATAATCCTTGGCTTACAAAGGGGATACTTAAATCTATTAATAAAAAACATGGCCTTGAGAAGAAGTATAGGTTAGGAATCGTCTCCAAAGAAATTTCAAAGAATTACTCATCATTGCTATCTAAGATAATTAGGAGAGCCAAAATTAGATACTACGAAGATAAATTTACCCACACAAAGGCCAACATTAAGAAAACATGGAGCACAATTTCACAAATATTGGGATCAAAGAAGATTTTAAATAACAAACCAATACCTCCTGTCAAATAATGATGGTCAGCTTTCAGCCTCTGACACTGCTCTTGAGTTCAATAGGTTCTTCTCTTCCATTGGGTCATCCCTTGCAAATGATATTCCATCTTCCAAATACAAATACAAATATTTTATTCAGGTAAAGTACATACATACAAGGTGAGATACAAAAGTTGATGGATTTATAGATAGAGCTAGTACATACAATGCCTAAAGCCACTATTATGCAAAGCGTTTCGGGCAGGAAAAACACTAAGACTAAAACTTAATACTAATTGAGATTAAAGCATAAATTGTGTTGAGAAAAAATAAGAAAAAAATAAAAAAGGGGGGGGTAAACATGAAAAAAAAAAAAAAATACAATTTGGTCAACAAACAGCATTGTTTCAAGTAGTATACATGGGTTGACATTTTGGGGGTGAGGTAGGTTACATGGAGTTAATAAGGTAGTACTTTGTTTTTATCTTAAACTGGTTGGGAGGAGGTACAGTCTTTAAGTCCAGTCGAGTTAAGTCCAAATTAGTACAGTCCAGTACTAATATTCAGGACAATCTTACAGGTAACTATCCACAGTCTCTGTACCTAATGCCTACTAATTCCACTGATGTTACTGACATAATCCTTTCCCCTTCAAACCAAGTCTGGTGCCCTTGAGGAGATACCAACTCTTATTTACAAAAAAGCCTCCAGATCTTTAGCCTCCTGCCATTGCATTGCTCTTCAACAAGTCACTTGAACTCCAAACCTTTCCAGAAATTCTGAAAAAAGCGATAGTAACCCCTGTCCACAAATGTGGTGATTCCACTGACGTTAACAACTTCAGACCTATATCAGTTCTGCCAAACTTGTCTAAAATATTTGAAAAAACTTATCTACAAGCACCTTTACTCTTATCTAGCCCAGCACAATATACTTAGCTCTTGTCAATATGGCTTCAGACCCCAAAAAAGCACTAACGATGCTAAACAAGTCACAAGCAAGAGGCTTAACAATCCTTGGCTTACAAAGGGAATACTGAAATCCATTAACAAAAAACACGACCTTGAGAAGAAGTATAGGTTAGGAATTGTCTCCAAAGAATTCTCAAAGAATTACTCATTATTGCTAACTAAGATAATTAGACGAGCCAAAACTAATTACTACGAAGATAAATTTACTCAAATAAAGAGCAACATTAAACAAACTTGGAGCACAATTTCACAAATATTGGGATCAAAGAAATCTTTAAATAACAAACCGACTCTCCTGTCTAATAACGATGGTCAGCTTTCAGCCTCTGATTCTGCTATTGAGTTCAATAGGTTCTTCTCTTCCATTGGTTCATCCCTTGCAAATGATATTCCATCTTCCAGTACTGACATTAAGGACTATCTTACAGGTAACTATCCACAGTCTCTGTACCTAAAGCCTATTAACTCACTGACGTCAATGAGATAATCCTTTCCCTTAAAACCAAGTCTGGTGCCCTTGAGGAGATACCAACTTTAATTTACAAAAAAGCCTCCAGATCTTTAGCCCCTGCTATTGCTTTGCTCTTCAACAAGTCACTTGAACTCCAAACCTTTCCAGATATTCTAAAAAAAAGCGAGAGTAACGCCTGTCCACAAATGTGGTGACCCCACAGATGTTAACAACTACAGACCTATATCAATCCTGCCAAACTTGTCAAAAATTTTTGAAAAACTTATATACAAGCAGCTTTACTCATATCTAGCCAAACTCAATATACTTAGCCCTTGCCAATATGGCTTCAGACCCAAAAAAAGCACTAACGATGCACTTATTAGTATGCTTAACTTGATTCATACAGCTCTTGATAAAAAGGAGCTCCCTGTTGGGTTATTTGTGGACCTGCGTAAAGCTTTTGATACTGTCAACCACCAAAACCTTCTTCTTAAACTACATCATTATGGAGTCAGAGGACACTCCCTACAATACCTCGAGTCCTACCTTACTGACAGGCTCCAATATGTTTCTGTGAATAATACAATTTCTCCCACCCTACCCATCAACATTGGTGTTCCTCAGGGCAGCATACTTGGCCCTCTCCTCTTTCTCATCTACATTAATGACCTTCCAAATGCCTCCCAACACCTCAAACCAATTCTATTTGCTGACGACACAACCTTCATTTACTCCAGTCCTGACCCTCTTGCTCTAAATGCCACAGTAAATTCTGAGCTAAATAAAGTCCATCTTTGGCTAACTGCCAACAAACTCACCCTTAACATTGACAAAACCTTCTATATTCTGTTTGGCAATAAATCCTCTAGTCTTATAAATCTCAAAATAAACAATACCCAAATTTGTAACAAATTAGATGGCAAATTCCTTGGCATTCTCATTGACCACAAGCTGAATTTCCAGGGACACATTCTAAATATATCAAAAAAAGTTTCAAAAACTGTGGGCATTCTTTCTAAGATCAGATATTATGTACCACGCCCTGCTCTGGTGACTCTCTATTACTCCCTTATCTATCCTTATCTCAACTATGGTATTTGTGCTTGGGGTTCTACTACCCAAAATCACTTACGTCCTCTAATTACCCAGCACAAAGCCGCTATTAGAACAATATCCAACTCTGGCCCCAGACATCACTCGGTACCCCTACTCAAATCTCTTAATATGTTAGATATTAAGTCACTGCACATTCTCTCATGTGTATTATACATATTTAAAACGCTAAACTATAATGCCAATCCTGATCTTAAAAGCTTCATAGAAGGTTGTAACAGAACCCATGAGCACCACACCAGAAATAAATACAGTTTTGATATTCCTAGAGTACGTCTTAATCAAACTAGAAATGCTCTGCAAATCAAGGGGCCCAGAATGTGGAATGACCTTCCCAACCATGTTAAAGACTGTACCTCTCTCAACCAGTTTAAGATAAAAACTAAACACTACCTAATAAATTCCCTGTAATCTACCTCACTCCTCTATTGTCAACCCATGTCTGTTATTTTCTTTTTTTTTTTCTTTTTTTTTAATCAACACTGTCAACCTATTGTATTTGTGCTGCTTTTTCAGTCATGTTCCCCCTTTTTTTTTATCTTTATTTGTATTTGTTCTCAACATCTTTTATTCTTTATGCTCAATTAGTATTAAGTTCTAGATATTAATGTTTTTTCTTGCCCGAAACGCATTGCGTAATAGTGGCTTTAGGCATTGTATGTACTAGCTCTATCTATATATCAATCCTTTAATGTAACATCACTTGTATGTATATACCTTACCTGAATAAACATCTGAATCTGAATCTGAATCTTATTTGTATGATTAACTTGATACATGCAGCTCTTGATAAAAATGAGTTCCCTGTTGGGTTATTTGTGGACCTGCGTAAGGCTTTTTACACTGTCAACCACCAAAACCACTGTTGGCATTCTTTCTAAGATCAGATATTATGTACCCCGCCCTGCCCTGGTTACTCTCTATTACTCCCTCATCTATCCATACCTCAACTATGGTATTTGTGCTTGGGGTTCTACTACCCAAAATCATTTACGTCCTCTCATTACCCAACACAAAGCTGCTATTAGGACAATATCCAACTCTGGCCCCAGACAGCACTCGGTACCCTTACTCAAATCTCTGAATATGTTAGATATTAAGTCACTGCACATTCTCTCTTGTGTATTATACATATATAAAACGCTGAACTGTAATGCCAATCCTGACCTCAAAAGCTTCATTGAAGGTTGTAACAGAACCCATGAGCACCACACCAGGAATAAATACAGTTTTGATATTCCTAGAGTACGACTTAATCAAACTAGAAATGCTCTACAAATCAAGGGACCCAGAATGTGGAATGACCTTCCCAACCATGTTAAAGACTGTACCTCTCTCAACCAGTTTAAGATAAAAACTAAACACTACCTAATAAATTCCCTGTAACCCACCTCACTCCTTTATTGTCAACCCATGTCTGTTATTTTATTATTATTATTTTTTTAATCAACACTGTTTGTCAACCTATTGTATTTGTGCTGCTTTTTCAGTCATGTTCCCCCTTTTTTTTATCTTTATTTGTATTTGTTTTCAACACTTTTTATTCTTTATGCTCAATTAGTATTAAGTTCTAGATATTAATGTTTTTCTTGCCCGAAACGCATTGCGTAATAGTGGCTTTAGGCATTGTATGTACTAGCTCTATCTTTATATCAATCCATTAATGTAACATCACCTGTATGTATGTACCTTACCTGAATAAACATATTTATTTATTTATTTATTTATTTTAAAACCTTCTTCTTAAATTACAACATTATGGAGTCAGAGGTCACTCCATGCAGTACCTTAAGTCTTACCTTACTGACAGGCTCCAATATGTTTCTGTGAATAATTCTATTTCTCCCACCCTACCCATCAACATTGGTGTTCCCCAGGGCAGCATACTTGGCCCTCTCCTCTTTCTCATCTACATTAATGACCTTCCAAATGCCTCCCAACATCTCAAACCAATTCTATTTGCTGACGACACGACCTTCATTTACTCCAGTCCTGACCCCTTGCTCTAAATGTCACAGTGAATAGTGAGCTAAATAAAGTCCATCACTGGCTAACTGCCAACAAAGTCACCCTCAATATTGACAAAACTTTCTATATTTTGTTTGGCAATAAATCCTCAAATCAAATAAATCTCAGGATTAACAATACCAAAATTTCTAACAAAGTAGATGGCAAATTCCTTGGCGTTCTCATTGATCGCAAGCTGAATTTCCAGGGACACATTCTAAATATATCCCCAAAAAGTTTCAAAAACTGTTGGCATTCTTTCTAAGATCAGATAATATGTACCCCGCCCTGCCCTGGTGACACTCTATCACTCTCTCATCTATCCTTATCTCAGCTATGGTATTTGTGCTTGGGGTTCTACTACCCAAAATCATTTACGTCCTCTAATTACTCAACACAAAGCTGCTATCAGGACAATATCTAACTCTGGCCCCAGACATCACTCGGTACCCTTACTCAAATCTCTGAATATGCTAGATATTAAGTCACTGCACATCCTCTCATGTGTATTTTATATATATAAAATGCTGAACTGTAATGTCAATCCTGACCTTAAAAGCTTCCTAGAAGGTTGTAACAGATCCCATGAGCACCACACCAGAAACAAATACTTATTTGATATTCCAAGAGTACGACTTAGTCAAACTAGAAATGCTTTACAAATCAAGGGACCTCGAATGTGGAATGACCTTCCCAATTATGTTAAAGACTGTACCTCTCCCAAACAGTCTAAGATAAATACTAAGTACTACCTAATTAACTCCCTGTAACCTACCTCACCCACAAAATGTCAACCCATGTCTACGATTTTAAACAATGCTGTTTGTTGACCAAATTGTTTTTTTGCTTTTTTCTGCCATGTTTCCCCCCACCCCCTTTTTTTATTGTTTTTCTGATTTTTTCTCAACACAATTTATACTTTAATCTAAGTTAGTGTTAGGTTTTAGTCTTAGTGTTTTTCCTGCCCGAAACGCTTTGCGTAATAGTGGCTTTAGGCATTGTATGTACTAGCTCTATCTATAAATCCATCAACTTTTGTATCTCACCTTGTATGTATGTACTCTACCTGAATAAATATTTGTATTTGTATTTTTGTAATTATCAAAATGATGTACCTTGCATACATCAGATCTTTAGTGGATTATGCTGCACCTCTGCTTGTTTTGATGCCTGAAAGAAAGCTTGAGGGGCTTGAAAAACTGCAGAACGAAGCCTTGAAGATTATCCTTGGGTGCCCTCGTACCACAAAGATACTTAACATGAGAAAGGAACTTAATATTCTGAGCGATGTTGATTGTGTTACTGAAATTAACTGTCAAATTGGTATAAAAATGCTTAGGCTAACTCATCCTAACCCTTGCACAGAAGCCCTCCAGAATTTCTTTATTGAAGGTCAACATTGTTTTATATGGATGACTAAAACTGGAACTCAACTCAGAATGTATCAGGCTTATGATTTGTACCAAGAGAGACAACTACGGCACTTTCCTGCATATTGATGCTCTGTCCACAGAACATTCTCTCTCTCAAATCATATACACTGATGGTTTCCTACACCGCACCACGGGTGCAGCTGGAAGTGCAGTTGTCCTGACAATGGGCGATGGCTTGTACTTTGAGTGGGGAGTCCGTATAAACAACTGGGCCTCTACCCTTCAAACCGAACTATTTGCCTTGATCCTTGCACTGAAATGTGTACAAGTCTCCAAACTTGATACATTAATTGTAAGTGACTCTTCATCATCCTTAATTGCTCTCAACTCTTTAAAATAAATAAATAAATAAATATGTTTATTTAGGTAAGGTACATACATACAAGTGATGTTACATTAATGGATTGATATATAGATAGAGCTAGTACATACAATGCCTAAAGCCACTATTACGCAATGCGTTTCGGGCAAGAAAAACATAAATATCTAGAACTTAATACTAATTGAGCATAAAGAATAAAAAGTGTTGAGAACAAATACAAATAAAGATAAAAAAAGGGGGAACATGACTGAAAAAGCAGCACAAATACAATAGGTTGACAAACAGTGTTGATTAAAAAAATAACAGACATGGGTTGACAATAGAGGAGTGAGGTATTTAAGACATAACTGTAACATTCTCGTGTCCGAAGCTAGACGCAAATACAACAAAATTATTAAGGATGGTAACAGAGTCCATTTCATGTGGTCTCCATCTCATGTTGGCCTCCGAATGCATGATAGAGCTGATAAGTTAGCCAAAGAATCTGCCTTTAAAGGAGCCGTTGAGTGTAACCTTGGATTGTCAATGAGCAATCTGAGAGCAGCAGTACACCGAGAACTTCAACAAGATCTTGAAGATCTGAGGCAAAGTGAAATTGACACCAGTAATTCCATCTATCATCATACTATCATGCAAGAGGAGACACACATCTATGAATCATCCAATAAAATCAGCAGACTTCTAGATGTTACTACTGCTCGGCTTAGACTCAGTTACAAGTATCTCTGGGAATTTTCATTACCTGCCGATGTAGACCTGACCAAATGTAAACTGTGTCAACAAAATTATTCGCACACCCTCCGTCACTATGTGATGGAGTGCGAAAAGATACGTGAATTCAGAGACAATTCTTTAACAAATGTTCCAGAGATGTGTCAATATTTCATTCAAAATGATTAGCTACCAGAAATTTTAGCCAAATAACCCCAGTTTGCTAACATTGGTAGTAACTGAGTGATTGTAACCTATCCACCGCTGCCCACTGGATGGGGGGCGGTGTGCAGGACAAACATCAATTGTGACACTAGCTCTCCACATATGTCAGTTGCTTAATTTAGAACCTGTACTTGTGGTCGATCTCGAACCCATTATTGATGTGACGACTTATACTGAATTTTGTAACTAGCTCATCAAGATTGTAACTTGCTTAGCTAAATGAATTGTGGGGTTCAGTCCCTGAGCCCATTATGTGCCTCTGTAACCCTTTCCACTACCGCCCACAAGATGGGTATGGGGTGCATAATAAATGAACTAAACTAACTAACTTCCGGCCTAAACATAACACTGGGAATGTTGTAACATCTCTGACTGCCCTGTTATCAATGATTTCAGACCAAATGGTACGAGGTATTTTGAGCTCTGTAACTACTGTTATTATTATTATTATTATTATTATTTATATATGGAGGAGTTCATACATGGTTGTAAAGCCACTAGCACACATAGCGTTTCGGGCAGGTCCTTAGTGCTATGTTCCCTGGAATACCAACCAGGTACCCATTTTACTGTAGGGGTAAACAAAGGCTATAGTTAAGGATTGGCGGCGTCCAGTAAATCCTCCCCGGCCAGGATACGAACTCAGGACAAAGCGCAAGCTAAACGCCAGGCGAGTCTTAACCACTACACCACCGGGACTACTTCATACACTTACGTGTATTGGAAGATATTCTTGTGCTAGTGTACTGGTGGATCAGCCTGGCATTCCATATTCTCTCCTGATTCCGTGTATGACTGGCCTTCCTGTGAGGCGGGGAGGTTAGATGAACTTGTGGCTAGTTTTTGATCTACACTTTGTAATCCATCATATAGAATAGCGAAGCAGCATATTGCTGTGTAGACCTAAGCTTATTAATACAAGATTTTCTGAATATTAATTTCAGTGGGAGACACAGTTCATCTGCCAGTTCTTTTATAACTTATGATTTAATTTTGTTTACACCTGTGACTTTTGAGTCGTTGACCCAATGTACCTTCTTGTATATATAAAATAAATAAATACATAAATTTACGATGCTTACTGTTTGAGACATTTATTTTTGCTATATTTCGTATATGACAAGTGAAATTCAGTTCCTTGTCAATGTGAACACCAAAAATAATTTTCCAACTACTCTGCTTTCAATTTGGGTATTGTTAATTGTTAGTGTAATATGATCCATAGCAAGTCATTGAGTGCTCCTCGTACAACAGGTGTCAAGGTCACTAACCAGCAGAGTCACCCTATAAATGTATCTCGTTTTCTGTCAAACAAAAATCACAGAGAATGTTAAAATTTGTCAATAACATAAACTTTGTAACTTCAGAGATATCTAAGTCAATATGTGGATTTATTCCGTGATAGCGTGGCAATTATAGACTAAGTAACATAAATAATTTAAAATACAAGCCTAAGGGACATGTGGGAGCACTGGATAAAACTGGGTTAAAATGTTTATCATAAAATGTATAAAATTATCGATTATATCATTGACAGTATTTATTTATTTATTTATTTATTTATTTATTTATTTATTTATTTATTTATTTATTTATTTATAAGAAGGTACATTGGGGATTAACAGAGAACATAGAAATTGAGTTGATTTTAAATTCTTGTAAAGCCACTAGCACGCTTAAAGCGTCTCCTCCATAGAATAAGAACCATATGGCTTCATGCATGGAAGGAGTGTGCATCATTGCATCACCAACATTCTTACTCTTAACACTTTTAACTCTGTATTAGACTCATGTCAGGACCTAGGTTTAGTTATCTCAGCAGAGAAAACAAAGATACACAATCGGCGCCCACCCAGGCAGGGAGGAGCTGTTCGCAAGATGCAACTGTCTGATGGCTCCCAGCTTGACTATGTAAACAGATTCAAATACATTGGCCTTGAGGTGCCACTGTATGGTCCTGTTGTATTCAGACTCTGTCGTCAGTATAAAGAGAGGCTCCGAGCTCTCAAGGCTGTTGCAGGTTATCACCCAGGCTATAGTGCCAATGTTAGGATTGTTAAAATGATGTACCTTGCACACATCAGATCTTTAGTGGATTATGCTGCACCTCTGCTTGTCTGCTTGCTCTGGAGGACTTGGAGGCTTCGTGGGGCTGGAGACTTGGAGGCGTGGAGGTCTCGGAGGGCTTGGAGGTCTCGGAGGTCTCGGAGGTCTCGGAGGGCTTGGAGGGCTTGGAGAGGGTTGGAGGCTTGGAGGGCTTGAGAAATTGTAGAAGGAAGCCGTGTGAATTACCCTTGGGTGCCCTCGTGTCAAGCAGAGATTTAATATAAGAAAGGAACGTAATATTCGGAGCGTTATTGATCGTGTTACTGAAATTATGGCACAAGCCTCACTACAGGAATTTCCGGAGATTTCAGAACCGCTAGACCGAGTGGGGGCTGATTTGATTGATCTCCATTGCAGTCATTCAGGCAATCGGTACGTGTTGGTATTAGTGGCCCATCTGTCTAGATACACCACCTTGATCGCCATCCCTCAAAAGGACTCTCATACTGTTGCCCGAGTATTTTTGAATAGGTTCGTAAATGTATTTGGACCTCCTAAAGTTTTAGTTTCGGACCGAGGTCAAGAATTTAATGGGGATATATTTAGAGAAGTTTGTAAGATATTGGAGACAACCTCAGCCTTTATAACAGCTTACCACCCTCAGGCAAACGGGATGACTGAACGTACCAACCGTTCAGTTAAGGATATGCTTGCAATCCTTGCTGAACGCGATGCAAACTCATGGTACGAACACCTACTCTATGTTCAGCTGGCATTGAATACTGCTACCCGCCAGTCTATTAATACCCAACCCCCTTCTTTTGTTCACTGGTCAATCATGCAATTTCCCATCAGGTCTGCTTAACAGACACAATGTTGCATATGGAGAGGATTATCCTTTAGAAGTTCTGAACAAAAAGAGGAATGCTTGGAGAGTTGCAGCGGAGGCTTCAAGAAAAGCACGGGGTAGATATGCTCACTATTATGACAGTAATGTACAACCTCTGAAACTGAAGGAGGGCAGCCTGGTCTTGAGAATCAATGAAGCTGCTCCCACCAATCAGAGTAGGAAACTAGCTCCTAGATGGCGGGGGCCGTACAGAGTGATCAAGACGGCCCTGTCAATGTTGTCATAATGGGAGTATTTGAGGATCAGGTGGAAAGAACTGTCCACATTAATAAGTTGAAGATTTACCATGCTAGGGAGGAACTGGAATTGCCTTCAGCAAGTCTAGTTCCTGACCCAGCAGAGCTGACTAATGACTCAAGTTACGAGTCAGATGGGGAGAATGACCCTCTGTCATCTCTCGTCAGTAGTCAAGTGCACTCTCGTCACCCCATGGTAACAAGATCTCGCACTGTACAGTAAAGGTTAAAGTAACTCCCTTAGTTAGTATCATTTAGAATTCATTAGATTTTCCTGTAGAGGCAATAATGATGTGGATTTCTTAACTGTACTTAACTCAGATAGCAGACTTTACCTTGCTCTGGGGTTTCCAACTTCCAACAAACCCAGAGTTATATCCATACTTCCGCCATGTTCTTGTCTGTCTTTTCCCAGGTCTGATTTGTACACCTGCCCAGTTGTCCCAGCCACACGTGAACCCTATCTGAGAAGATCAAGGGGGAGACACGTTACACAAAGTCCTCCCCGACCAGACCCAGTAACTAATCACATGGTTATTAAGGGTTAGTGACAATACACCAGTCACCCAGCCGACACCTCACGTCACTAACGAGGTTGTCTTGGCTCAGTATGCTGTCTACAAGGATGCAGTCACCAGATGTCAACGTTTTACACCATCGTGGGTGGTTGTCTCGACGTCCTCACCACCCACCAGCTGCGTCGTCAAGACTGCAAGCAGACCGGAAGTAATTGTGGAAAAATCGAAGAGGGAGCCAGCATGTAGCAGTACTAATTATTCTCGTCGTTGGATCCATGGTTACGTTGTCTATTGTAACGCAAGTGGAACGAGGCGGACACTAGATGAACGACACGGGCTCCCTACAGAGTACAGTCTACTCGCCATAGAAGCGGGCCACAGCCTCCCTCGGCCCGAGGTTAACTGTACAAGGGTATACACGCATGGTGTTTACGGTCTAGTAGTCTGGTGTCATCAAGACCCGCCTGAGATGAAGTGAACCATGGTGACTGAAGATTGGGAGCCACTTGTTCTGTCAACACGCCGCCCACCTCAACGCCTTTCTGCAGCTACCTCCGTCACGAGACATCGTTGTGCGTCTAAGTCCTGCACTCCTGCGGTTCATCTACTGGTTCAGTCGCTTCTATCAAGAGTGTTTTGTGGGCTACAAGATGAGTAATGAGTCGCGTCTCGTTAGCGAGGTTCACCCGACCAGTGGCAGCCAGTCACGGGCTGTCACTGGTCACTCAACACTCAGTTCTCGGACGACAGTCTATTGTCCTTCAGCGGTAACTGTTATGTAGTACAAGAGGATCAAGATTCTCTACAGTTAACAACTGATGGCCGTGGAACTACAATCAACTAATCGTCAGTCTTCTAACATCCATGTTTTTTGTTCATGAACAATTGTGAAACAGGAAAAGTAAATGTCATCTTTGCTCTATAATATTAACGTAATGCTTCTTAATACCTAGGAACATGAGTTTGGAATAATAGTGATTAAATGTTGAAACCAAGAAAATAAGTTACTAGAATTCTGGAGGGAAATATGGAAATTTTGGTTAAATAACATTGTCTAATGAAAACCTATTGTACGGTATCTAGAACAACAGGTACTAGGAAAATTGTTGTCATGTCCTGTTCTGTGCTTTGAGAGCAAGAGGGGCGAACTAAAGAAACAATTAACACTTAAGTGATAGTGTGAACACCCTTATGGCTGTAATTTCAGCTAGAACTGTGATATTAGTAGTATTCATAAATAAATGATATATTGTGTTTGATTGTTTAATCTTAGGGAAGGTCATGTGGGCCTTAGATTTTTGAAGAAAAGGACGAGTGGAACACCTGGATGAACTTTGAGGAGTTCAGTGTTCCTCTCCTGAAAGACTGAGATTTCAATCTGTGTTTAAATTCGTGTTCTAGATGGAACACGTGTATGGTTAAGGAAGAGCCAATGATCTTTGCTAGCTTTGCTGAAGGATTAAGGATATTGTATTTAGTTATATCAGTTCAGGGATAGGATTTTTTTTCTCAGATGTATTATGCTGTCAACAGCATAGTCGGGAGTCATATTCCTGGATTTTTCATTTTTGTATTTATGATTATTACTAGACAACCTGCTGGTCGTCACTGATGATTAGATAGAATTGTTTTTGTTATTTTTGGAGGCTCTGGTTCAGATTGTTGGTTATAGAGTAAGGAATTGTGATAAGAAACTGCGTGCTAAATATTTTAACACAAAGTTTCTTAAATACTTGAGCGAGGGAGTTGTAACAGTAATACAAGAAAGTATCTTACTGAAGTCAAATGCTTCTTTAGTAACATACAAGACTTATTCTCTGTTCTCAAGATGTAACATTAAAAGTTGGTAGTGACCCGACTTGCTAGGGAAGGCCCCCCCCCCAAAGGGATGTGAACCCATAGTGTTAGAAACGGGGACGCCACCCCCCCCCCCCCCCCGTGTCGAGTCGTCAAACTAGGAGAATTATGAAAGATATTACAGAATTAGGAGGAATTATCAATCATGGTTAAGCACTTATGTTATAATTAACGTCAATTGAGAACAGAGAATAAGTCTTGTATGTTACCTAAGAAGTGAAAAAATCGTCTTATTTTGTTGCAACTGTCGAGGCAGCCACAATGCTGGTTCCTCTCTATGCCCCATGAAGCCTCATCTGAAAGAGACTAGGACGGGTCCTACAAGCAGGATAGATGTATCCTCGCAGCAAGGAAAAATTGTGCAAGAGGAACATGGAGGAAACAACTGGAAGCCAACGACAGCCCCTATGATCAATGTGTGGGAAAAAGGGACGGAGAAAGTAAAGGCGAGCTTAGGGAAAGTACATCATGCAGTGGAAAAACTGAAACCTTGTGAGGACAAGGTTCAGGACAATATGGTCACCTCTGAGGTTGGTAATCAAATTTTGGAGTATCTAAAAAAAACTAGATAAGAGGATTGAGGCATTGGAAAAATTGGCTATGGATGGTGGACGGGGTGAAGATGGTGGTGAAACAGGACGTGTAATTGAAAGTAAAACGAGACGTGAAATGGAAAGTGAAACGTGCGTAGAAGAAAGTAATGATGTGCATGAGGTAACGATGATAGAGGATAGTCAGGAGAATACACTTTCTAGTAGTGTTAGCGGTGTTCAACCTCCTGTTGTGACAAATGGTGAAAGAACGGTTAAAGTAAAACGGGTTACAGAAATAACAAAGAAAATAGATATGAAAAATATTACCTTCGATGTTAGTAGTAGTTGTGAAGGTGAGGAGAAAGAAAAAATGTTACGGTGTTGGAAGGAAGTTTCTAAGGTACTCTTGTATCTCATGGAATGTGACGGACAGGGCAAAGGTAGTTTTATTATTAATCATGGATGAAAGTAAATTGAGAATATTATCTTGGAACATTAATGGATTAAAAACTAGAGCGGTGGATGTACACTATTATACTCTTAGAGAGGATATTGACATAGTAGCACTCCAGGAAACTGGGGATAGGGATGGTAGCATACTGAAGCTAAATGGCTATAGAGGCTTTCACTTATATGCTGATTGAGGAACTAGGGGGGTCTCATGTTATGTCAAAAGTACCATACCTGCCGAGATAACTGGAATCCCTCAGAGATATAGAGGTATTGAAAGTATTAGAAAGTAACATCTTATTTGGAAGCAAATCATCAAATGCAATTCAGCTACAGATAGACAACATTAACATCAGTAATAAAAATGATGGCAAGTTTCTTGGCCTATTCCTAGACAAGAGACTCAACTTCAGCACCCACATTCAACACATAACCAAGAAAGTCTCTAAGACAGTTGGTATACTCTCCAAAATCAGATATTATGGTCCTAACTCTGCTCTCCTCTCACTATATTATGCACTAATCTACCCCTATCTTAACTATGGTATCTGTGCATGGGGGTCTACCACTGCAAACCACCTTAAGCCCATCATCACACAGCAAAAATCTGCTATCAGAATAATAACTAACTCTGCTTTCAGACAACACTCAGCTCCCTTGTTTAAATCTCTAAACTTGCTAAATATTAACTCCCTCCACACATTCTCTTGTGTCAACTACATTTACAAAACCCTGTTCTTAAATGCAAACCATGCTCTGAAACTCTCCCTGGACAGATGTAATAGGACCCATTATCACCACACCAGAAATAAATATCTCTTTGATATCCCAAGGGTCAAACTTAATCTGTGTAAACACTCTATGCAAATTAAAGGACCTAGTCTATGGAACTCACTCCCTAGTGAATTGAAAAACTGTAAAACTCTTGCCTTATTTAAAAGCAAAACCAAAAAGTACCTAACTTCATCTATTTAGTTTCCTACACTGAGCTTTAAATTTGCTCTGTACCTAGTGTTACCCAATCTCCTAATTTTTATGTAATATCAAACAACCTTATCATTGTGTTCATTGCTGTCTTCTTTTATGTGCTAGCCATATGCTGTATTGTGACTACCAATTTTTGTCAACTACCATTCAAGCTGTCATTGCAATCAATCTTATATTGTTTCTGCTGTATTGTGCCTACCAATTTGTTGTCAACTACCATTTTAAGCTGTCATTGCAATCAATCATAGCTACCTATGTGCTTTAATATACTGTACCTATAATTTTCTCTCATCTTTTTTTTCATTCCATGTAATCTGTTATCATTTTTTTGTCTATAAATTTTGCAAGTATTTACCTCCTTAAAATTTTCTTAGATTAAGGACCTGCCCGAAACGCTGCGCGTGCTAGTGGCTTTACAAGACTGTAATTACCATATTTGTATCCTCACATTCCTTATGTACATTCTTGTATATGCATAAATAAATAAATAATAAATAAATAAATAAATTAGCTTGCGGATACAATTAAAGGACCGAGAGTTAAATTTCATTAATCTATACATCTCTGATAGCTCCCTTGATTTACGATACTTGCCAGATTCCTTCTTTTCTGAAGATACACTTGTGGTAGGGGATTTTAATGGCAGACATCCAGCTTTAGGATCAAGGGGTAAAGCAAATAGGAATGGTTGCAGATGGTACCAGTTTTTGCAGGAACATGAAGATGTTCAACTGCTGGGCGAGCCCTCTCCTACTCATTTGAGGGGAGGGAGATTAGATTATGCTTGTTTAATAAATGCTGAGGGCATAGAGGGGAATTGTCTTACTGTGGATGAAATGCTAAGTGATCATTTTGCATTACAAATACAGCTTAAACTAGATAAAAAGCATGCCTGCCTTCAGAGGAAAAGGTTAAAGTTTAATGAGGGAGAATTAAGGGGTCTTGTTGGCCATATTAAGTCTTGGTATGATACTTATAAGCTGGTTTCGGCAGAAGCATTTTATGAAGATTTAATTAAGGAGGTAGATGTATTTAATGCAACATTGAACCGGAAACCATCTAGTATAAAAAGGCATCTCCCCAGAAAAGAAAATTATACACATGACAAGATGCTTAAGGGGTGGACATTAACAATGAGGAGAGCTCACAGGGATTGGAATAGGAATGGTAGGACTGAGGAAGGGAAGAATGCTTTACTGGCAGTTGCTAGGCTGTGTGGGGAGAAGAGAAAGGAAATTAGGGGCAAGTATTGGCAGGAATTTGCAGAGAAAGTTGGGAGTAACAGAAACTTGAAGGAAATCTGGCAAAACGTAAATAAAATAAAGGGTAAAAAGCACAATTTTGTTGCACATCCAGACCCGCAAGGAATTGCAAATGGGCTCGTAAATAAATGGGCGGAAGCTGCCAAACTTTGTTCATTACCCGCTGTAACGAGAGAGTCATTAGATTCTTGGAAAGATCTAAGAAAGGATTTTATACTTATAGCAGGTAACAGTGGTGATGTCACTTGCACAGGTATTACCAGAGAAGAACTAATAACGGCGATTAAAGTTGGGAAATCTACCGCACCTGGGGAGGATGGAGTAACTTATGAAATACTTAATGAACTTGCCACTATGACGAAAAGCCCACTTTTAGACCTCTTTAATATTAGTTATAAAGAGGGCAGTATTCCCAGTAAATGGAAAAAGCTATGATCATCCCTATCCCTAAAGCCAATGGAGAGTATAGACCTGTGTCTTTAACCTCGTGTTTTTGTAAAATGATGGAGAGGATCATTTTAAATACACTTTTATATATAATAGGTGATCAGCTGTCTAGTAATTTGTTCGGGTTCCTCAAAGGAAAAAGTACCTCTGATTGTATTATTAAATGTCTAGCTAATGAAAATGATTATTATAGAATTTTCATTGATTTACAAGGAGCTTTTGATAAAGCCAACAAAGAGGTTATTTTATATGAATTAGCTAGTCTTGGTGTTAAAGGGAAATTATTGCGCTGGATAGGGGATAATCTTTACGAAAGGAAGGCTCAGGTGTGGTATCAAGGTTGTATGTCAGGTGTGAGGTCTTTTGAACTCGGCACACCTCAGGGAGGAGTGTTGAGTCCCATCTTGTTTAATATACTAATGAATAAGATAGCATCTGAGAGATACTCAAATGGGGTAACTCCGATCATATATGCCGATGATATTTTGTTTCAGGGCAAAGATATTTTCAAAGGTTCAAACAGTGTTGGACAATTTCGGAAACCTGTGTCACCATATGGGATTGGTGGTTAATGAAAACAAAACTAAGTTTGAATGTAGAAGTCGGAGCCCCATTGTTTTGAAAATAAACGATAAAAATATAGAGAGAGTTAATATATATAAATATTTAGGCATATATGTTGGATATACCCATGAGAGTTTGGAAGCTGAGATGAACAGACTGTTGGGTCAATGTCGGAAGAGATTACAACCTCTGAAGGCTTTGGCATGCTGTGGAAAGGGAGTGGGAGTCCCTGTGCTACGATTGTTATACTTGAGTACTGTAAGATCTCTTATTGATTATGCTGCACCTGTCATTTCTTGTTTTGGTAAAGGTAGGATGGGCAAGTTGGAGAAGGTACAAAATGAAGCAATGAGAATTATCTTAGGATGCCCAAGAAATGCTGTGATTGAGATAATGAGGATGGAGTTGAATCTGCAGAGTATTGGGGATAGAATTTCAGAGATAAATGTAGCCTCTGCCATTAGATTAACGAGAGGTGGGGGAGCTAATGAATTAATCCTCTCGGTTCAAAAGGTGGGAAGTAATGAACAGTGTATGATGAAGAAGAGAGTATATATGAATAAATTATGTTATAATGCTATAAAGTATGATGTTATTACAGAGTATTGCTGTGCCTAAGAGAAAATTTACACCACCATGGGAGGATTGTAATGTAGATGTAGTAATTACTCCCTTGCATAAGAAAAAAATTATGTATGAAATAGGAGAGCTGAGGGCAACATATGATTGTATAATTAGAAAACTGCCTACGGAAAACACTCTACATGTATATTGTGATGGGTCAGTAGCTAGGGATGGGAAGGCAGGATGTGGAGTCTTGATCAGGGAGTACACTGACATCGGCACTATAGATACTGTTATTGGACGCCGCTTAACTGACTGTCTCTTCAACGCAGGCTGAACTCCAAGGAGTATTAGCAGGATTACAGGAAGTAGTCAAATGTGGTAAAAATGCTTGCTTCTTTATTGACAGCAGAGGAGCGTTAGAGTCTTTAAATAGCAGACGCCCAGTATATCAGAATATTGTGATAGAGTGTAGAGAGAATGTTAAGAGACTAGAAAAAACTGGGTATAAAGTAAGATTCATGTGGATCCCTTCACATGTGGGAATAATGTTGAATGAGGTAGTTGATGACATAGCGAAGAGAGCCACTGAAAAAACTCTTGTTGATGTTGTATGTCAGTTAACCTTGAAACAAATAAAAACAAGACTCAAGGTGATTCAGGAGGGTGAAGAAATGATAAAGAGAATGGCAATGGTGGACAGTAGTAACACACTTAAGAATTATTCAATAATAAATACAAATTCGTCCTTCACTTATGGTAAAGGAAAGTCTACTTGGAAGGATTCAATTTACATGAGATTACGATTAGGATATAAATATATCTGGCAATACGGTGTTGATGCCAGTGAAAAAGATAAGGAGTGTAAATTATGTAGTATGCCGTACGCCCACACCTTAGAACATTATGTATTAGAGTGTCACCTTATTGAAAAATATAGAAATAAGGAAATAAATAGTGTACCACATCAAATTGTTTGGATGTGTGATAATGGTATAATAGACAGTATACTTAGGAGCTACAAGAATTTTACCCCAAGAATGTAACAATTATATGCTGTACTTGCTGTATGCAATGTTAAATGGGATTCTTGTACTGTTATATGTCTATTTGTACTCACTGAATTTGTGCGCCCCTTGAGGGACTTGAAGTAGAGGGGGTAGAAATAGCCTAAGCTACTCTATCCCTTTGAGATGTATTTATTGCTTATCTCAATAAACATACTTGAACTTGAATTATGAAAGATATTACAGAATTAGGAGGAATTATCAATCATGGTTAAGCACTTATGTTAAAATTAACGTCAATTGAGAACAGAGAATAAGTCTTGTATGTTACCTAAGAAGCATTTGACTTCAGTAAGATTTGTATATATGAAAAAGTATTTCATCATTGGAAAATAAGTACCCAGTCTAGTTTCCTAAATCATGTAATTAGTGAAATACAAGTGCTACTGAATATTGTAATTAATCTGGCTCTTGTATCTAGATAAATCCCAATTGTTTTGGAATAATAAAGTCACCTTCAGTGACAAATACTGGATTTTAGTTAATAATCATTTTCAAAGATTAATCTGGCAACGAGCCTGGGTCAGCCTGTGAGAGGTCAGTGTGGAGAGGTTAGTTAGTGTGTGTTGGAGGCTTCCTGGGGGTCAACATCTCTCAGAGAGTAAGGCTGAACAACTGGCCTGGGTCAGCCTGTGAGAGGTCAGTGTGGAGAGGTTAGTTAGTGTGTGTTGAAGGCTTCCTGGGGGTCAACATCTCTCAGAGAGTAAGGCTGAACAACTAACCTGGGTCAGCCTGTGAGAGGTCAGTGTGGAGAGGTTAGTTAGTGTGTGTTGAAGGCTTCCTGGGGGTCAACATCTCTCAGAGAGTAAGGCTGAACAACTAACCTGGGTCAGCCTGTGAGAGGTCAGTGTGGAGAGGTTAGTTAGTGTGTGTTGAAGGCTTCCTGGGGGTCAACATCTCTCAGAGAGTAAGGCTGAACAACTGGCCTGTCTGTGGTGTTTAAGGTATTTGTCTCTGAAGTTTTAGTACAGTGTAGAGTCCACATCATTTTTTTTTTTTTTTTTTTTTTTTTTTTTTTGAGATATATACAAGAGTTGTTACATTCTTGTACATTTTTGTATTCAGTATTTAGTTTAGGAAGTGTTCAGATAGAACGTTTGAAACTTACCATTATTTTCAGTGTTAATCTTTGCTGTAATAAATCTGTTATAGAATTTGTGGTGTTTAGTGGAATTTCCCCAACGATAATTTTTCATTGTTGTTGTTGATCTTAAGTCCCCATGTTTGAAACTTGGGTTCCCCCTGTAAGCCCGGTAGTACAGTCCAGGGTCCCGGTAGTACAGTCCAGGGTCCCGGTAGTACAGTCCAGGGTCCCGGTAGTACAGTCCAGGGTCCCGGTAGTACAGTCCAGGGTCCCGGTAGTACAGTCCAGGGTCCCGGTAGTACAGTCCAGGGTCCCGGTAGTACAGTCCAGGGTCCCGGTAGTACAGTCCAGGGTCCCGGTAGTAGAGTCCATCACAAGTCAACAATTTGGACGATGTCAATCCGGACACTTTCTTCAAAAGGTCAGATGTAATACGAACGAGGAGCAACGGGTTCAAGCTCAACAAGCCACAATGTAGGACAGAAAACAGGAGAGGCTTTTTCACCCGTATGGATGTAAACCCGTGGAACAGCCTACCCGCCAAGGAGTAGGTAAGGTAAACACCAAAACTCTACTGGGTTTTAAAATACAGATAGAAAAGATCATCCAGGCAAATGGGTAGGACCTTTGACAAGCCGCCAACTTCCTGTCCTCGTTGAGGCCACCAGTATTAGTGGCTCTCAGGTTAAACGTCAGCAAAGATCAGTAACCAAAGAAAATGGGAAGAGCAACGTGGCGGGTAAGCGAGCGAGCGAGTGACGTCATCACAACAAAGGTTGCTATAGACGTCTCCACGACTCGTGAAGTTCGCCTGTCTTAAAGACCTGTGTCCACAATACCCGCCAAATTGTCCCTCCCACAGTACTCTCAGGACACTTATGGCAGTGTAAGTGTGTGGTGAGGCCACACCACTGAAGACATTGAGGATATACCACGAGGGAAAGACAAAACTGTTGAAGGAAGGAGTCACTGGCTCCACCTGACCACCTTGTTCCTCGCACTCTCATCATCCTCCGTAAGTACTGGAGTACTTTCTGCTCCACCATTGTCTTACACCTCAACACGCAATTTTTGGGGCGTGGAAATAGGCCTATGGAATTGTTGGGGTGTGGACATCGACCTATGGCAGTGTTGGGGTGTGGACATTGGCCTATCGAATATGATAATTTTTATAATAATAATAATAATAGAGAAAATTTACTGGGACTGTGTGGTGTTGCAAACCCACGACCAAGGCATTGCCAGCTGCATACTCTACCACTGTACCACCACTGACTTCCTAAAAGTCTTACAATCAGATTTCTACTGATATCACAGGAAGTCCTGAAGCCAGTCCAAATTTTACGCAAGACCCCCCCCCCCAAGCACTCAGGTGAAGGGATAAAGTGTTGTAGTTGAACACTGTACGCCCAACTTCAGATACTACACTGAAAATCGCACTAAGGAGATATACATCAATGAACGATCCACTGGGGCTGTGAGGTGACGCAAACATTGCAGGTTCACATCGCCTCACAGCCCGAGTGAATTTTCTCATTGATGTATATCACGTTAGTGTGATTTTCTGTGAGTAAATAATAATAATAATATTAATACAGTAATAATATTATTATTTATTCAAAAGAGTGTGTACAAAGAACATAAGAGTAATAAATTAATAAATCCACAAGGGCCATGACGAGGGTTCGAACCTACATCCGAGAAGATCCCAGACTCTCCTTAACCACTTAACTGCGCCAACCGAGAATACTCGGTTTGATTTTTTCGTACCCCTTCTAAATGTGTGCGAGGTTGGTTGTGTACGAAATGGACTCTTAGGACCTCCAGTGAGAGGTAGCCATCTTGGAAAAAATACCCCTTATGCCCTAGGGCTGCTGGCTGGGTTAGTACTGAGTGAGCAACCATGAGTGGCGCACGCACCTCTGGCTCCCAAACACCTGTCCGACGCGGAGTTGAAAGATCGCGCTTTGTTGGTGAAATTCAAGCCTTAATGTTTGAAGAATATAAGGGGTATAATATTTGTGAAGCTAGGTGCAATAAGAACCTAACACAAAGGTCAGATGCAAGTGATCCAGCACCTATGAGGACAATACAGCGAGCGTATCCAGTTGTAGCTCTGAGCGCCACCCTTGCCCACCTATGCTATCTCCAATTTATTTAGATGATACATAGATGAATCGTTTTCTGTGTTCAGTGATGATAGATCTGATACAAGTAGCATAGATAAACAGTGTTAGCGGCTTCCATGGTTGTGTTTTCCATAGATATTTTCAAGAATAGCTGAATCTCTTCTTTACTGATAGACACTCTTTGAGGCTGGCTGAATCTCTTCCAGACTGACGGACACTCTTTGAGGCTGGCTGAATTTCTTCCTGTGTGGGACCTTACAAGGCGATCTTTTCGCGACTACCTTACAAATTGATCTTTCCCTGTAATCTTTGCAAGACTACCTTATGTTTTACAAGCTTGGCTACATACCACCTACAGGTACTAATGCCAAGGGTGTACATGAGTGCGTTATTTGCAAGCACACAGAACAAAGAAACAGGAAGCAAAATTCTATCTGTACCTGGTGCAACGAGAGCGAAGTCGCACTGTGTACCCTGGAATACTTCGTTGATTATTACTCACTTCCGAAGTACTGAGTGTGTAATACAGTGTGTTACTGTGTAGTGTGTGAAACTGTACATATTGTAATTTTAGTGAATTTTTAACAAATATTATTGCGACAATAAACATTTATTGTGGACACATTGCTGACACATGTATCACAGTTTCATGGAACATTATGAACATTCTACTGTATACATATTGTAAAGGATACAAATATGCATCATATACGATAAAAAAACAAAATAAAACCGCATTGGAAATACATAAAACAGATAATGGAAAATATATTTGTGCCAACATCTGGTGCTTGAATGGCCCGGGCGACCGTGTCTGGGCGTGGCACGCACGGGCGACCAGCCCCTGATGACATCACAACGCACCTTGTCCACGTCCCCAGAGCCAAAGTAAGTGGAATTTGGTATTTATTTTTACATAGACATGTTCTGGGAAGGAAATTTATCATTTTACTAAGAAAAAAGAACTTTTAGGGAACACTTTATTTCATGCGCACGAGGAATTTCACAATAAACTCGGCGCAGCATGGTGGTTAATCGACTGAGCTACGACATGGATAAGAATTGCAACCGAGAAATCAACTTGACCTACCACCGATCCTGCAGTCTCTCTGAGACACAAACTAGGTTTTTACACAATTCCCCCATGCACCTGAGCTCTGTCAATAAGCTGTTCTACCTCTTCGCCTTTCCTTCATTACACACTCGCGGACGTAGATTTGAACGTTCATCACGGCTCTTGTGGATTTGTTAATTTCAAACTTGAAATGAAACAAACAAACTCATTTCAAATTTGTTCATATCAAACCTACCTGTACTATAAAAAATATTTGAAAAAATTATCTACAAACAGCTGTACTCCTACCTCGTAAAATTCGACATACTTGGCTCCTGTCAGTTTGGCTTCCGTTCCCAAAAGAGTACTAACGACGCAATTATTAGTCTCCTTGATATTATTTACTCAGCCCTTGACAAAAATGAGTTTCCGATTGGACTCTTCATTGACCTGAGAAAGGCCTTTGATACTGGTAATCACAACTACCTCTTATGTAAACTGCATCATTATGGAATCCGAGGCCATGCCCTGCACTATATACAATCCTATCGTAGTGATAGACACCAATGTGTAGCCATCAACGATATAACTTCCACTCTACCAATAACCATTGGGGTGCCACTGGGCAGCATCTTGGGACCTCTCCTATTTCTTATATACATCAATGGTCTGCCTGATGTCACCAACATTCTGAAACCTACATTGTTTGCTGATGATGCTACCCTCATCTGCTCTAACCACAAAACACATACACTAAATAATGCTGTTAATAATGAACTAAAAAAAAGTTCACTTATGGATGTCAACCAACAAACTAACACTTAACATAGAAAAGACCTACTACATCTTATTTGGAAGCAAATCAACAAATGCAATTCAGCTTCAGATAGACAATGTTATCATTAGTAATAAAAATGATGGAAATTTTCTTGGCCTATTCCTAGATAAGAGACTCGACTTCAGCACCTACATACAACACATAACTAAGAAAGTCTCTAAAACAGTTGGTATGCTCTCCAAAATCAGATACTATGTACCTAACTCTGCTCTCATCTCACTATATTATACACTAATCTATGCCTATCTTAATTATGGTATCTGTGCATGGGGTTCAACCACTGCAAACCACCTCTGGTCCATCATCCCCCAGCAAAATCTGCTATCAGAATAATAACAAATTCTGTTTTCAGACAACACTCAGCCCCCTTGTTTAACTCCCTAAACATGCTAAACATAATCTCACTCCACACATTCTCTTGTGTCAACTACATTTACAAAACCCTGTTCTTAAATGCAAATCATGTTCTGAAACTCTCCCTGGACAGATATAATAGGACCCATTATCACCACACCAGAAATAAGTATATCTTTGATATCCCCAGAGTCAAACTTAATCTGTGCAAACAATCTTTGCAAATAAAGGGACCCAGTCTATGGAACTCACTCCTAATGAATTGAAAAGATGTCCAGCTTTTGCATCATTCAAAAACAAAACTTAAAAAGTACTTAATTTCATCTTCATAGTTTTCTACCTTGTTGCTTTAAAATTGCACTGTATGTAGTGCTACCCAATCTCCCAATCTTCATGTACCCAGTCCATACAACTTTACCATTGTGATCATTGCTGTCTTATTATATGTGCTTTCAATTTGCTGTATGGTGCCTATTAATCTTCGTTTAAATTACCAATCAAGCTGTCAATGCAATCAGTCTGTACTTTAATATACCAATGTGCTTTAATATTCCTACTAATCTCTCTCATCTCATTTTTTTTCTTTCTTGCAATGTATCTGTTATCATTTTATTAATTCTGCTAGAATTTACCTACTTAAAATTATCTGTTAGATTAAGGACCTGCCCGAAATGCTGCGCGTACTAGTGGCTTTACAAGATTGTAAATACCATGCTATGTATTCTCACAAACCCAATGTACCTTCTTGTATATAAATAAATAAATAAATAAATAAATAATAAATAAATAAATTTGATGCATCACACTATTGTGATTTCTATGTGTAATAAGAGTATTGTTCAATTGAAGGGACAGCAGTTACACATACTGTACTAATGAAGCCACTATTACGCAAAGCGTTTCGGGCAAAATTAATAGTAATATCGAAATTTTTTAATTAATATTGTGATGGGGTAAAACACTTAATACTATAAGAGAAGTAAGTTAACAAAATGAGAATGTTCAAGGAAAATAAAAAATTAATACAAAGGTGATGAATAAGGATGACAAGCATTTATTTATTTATTTATATACAAGAAGGTACATTGGGGGTTAAGAGAAAATATAGAAATGAAGTTGATTTTACATTCTTGTAAAGCCATTAGCACGCATAGAGTTTCGGGGAAGTCCTTAAACTAACAGATAATTTTAAGTAGATAATTTACAGTAAAATTGACAAAAAATGTGTACAGGTACTTTACAGCCTTATTTTACAGGTACAGAGTATAGTCAGAGTACTGGCATAGATTATTACATTATGGAGTCAGTAGTTCTAGCAACAGTACAGTAGTTTATTTACATTAATTACAGAATGGAAATACAAGGTGTAATTTAGAACTACTCCTCATGACATTTTCTTGGAACTTATCAGAACATAGAGTAACATAAACATACTATAATTTAAGTTTAATAGGGTCAATGGGGTGATTGTGCTGTCAATCTGCTGTATGGTGTCTATTAATCTTGTTTAAATTACCAATCAAGCTGTCAATGTAATTAATCAGAGCTTTAATATACCAATGTGCTTTAACCCTTAACATGCTTGGGGTCTAATATCCTGCCATCCCCACAGGCGCATGTCATTTTGAAAAAAAAAAAATATTTTTTCTTTCTAACCTGTTAATTTGTGTTCACTGATCACGGGAAAAATAATAAAAAAATCGTAAGTGGCATATATTGCCCGCTATAGGGCGGGGAAGTCTGGCAAATTATAGGCGCTGACTCAGCGTGCGTCCCAGGCGGTCTGTTGCTCGCAAGCTGTCAGGCCAGAGTTGCCACAAAGAGATAATTACCGAATTATTTCAATGTCTCTGATTGATTTTTCATACTTTTTTTGCTGTAATATTATTCAATAGTGTGTAGTTTGATATATTTTTATAATAAAATGAGTGAATCATTGCTGTACTCAAAAATATGGTGTGCATATTGTTGATTCAATTACGTTCATCAATCAGTGAACAAATACTTTGACGGTTATTACACTATAAGCACAGGTTATATATAAGTATTTGCATGTTTTGTTCACTATAACGAACCACTAAGTAGCTATTATGAGTCAAAAAGTAATGAGGAGTGACCGCCGTGTACTAAATCCAGCCAGCCACTCCCGCCCTACCTCCAGTCATCTGACTCACCCTCATTCTCCTCCCACAATAATGTTTTTGCTATAATTCACTATATACAGACGTTATATATAAGTATCTACATGTTTTGTTCACCATAACTGTACATCTAAGCTTGTATGGTGAGTAAAGGCACAGAGATGTGGCTACTCACACAGTCAGCTGATCGGCGGCCGCCCTCAAGGCCAGACGCACTAATATTTCTCCTCCAACAATACTGTGTGGTGTTATTACGCTATATACACACATTATATATAAATATCTACCTGTTTTATTCATCATACTTGTACAAATAAACTGGTATGGTGCCCAAAGACCATCGTGGTAACCAGTAAACAACACCGTCGTCTGCACGGTGGCGTCGTGCAGACGACGCCACCGCTCTCACCAAAATGGCGGCTCCAAACCTTCTCTTGCTGTTTATACCCTCTATACACACGTTATATATAAGTATCTACATTTGTGTTCACCATAGCGAACCACTAAGCTGGTATGCTGAGTGCAGTCAATAAAAGGTGGCCACACACAGTCAAAAGACATCGCCACCACCCTCCCTCCTACAGCATTACACCTCCTTCCATGGCGCATAGCGCTAAATATCACCACAATCCTGCTATTATCAGAACCCTGGTCAGTTTTATCACAGTCAGGGGTCTTCTGTAATAATATCATCGCTACATAATAGCATGAACAAGTATAATTTGGCATTTTTAGGCGATGCTGTGGTCACAAGCTGAACAGCAGTGCTGTTAGCTCATGCTGCGTGCGTCAGGCTTGGTTGCTCACTCAATAGTGAGGCCAATAACACCCGGGAGTTTGGCCCACAATTTTTTTAAAAAATGGCGTCTGTTTACAAGAGCCCTGATGAAGGTGTGGTGAACCCCGTGTATCCGCGAGCTGTTTAAATCTTGCGTAGTACTCCAACACATCGTATGACGTGATTCGCAGTTTACTGGTACAACGTCCAGCACGTCATATGACGTGATGCGCACTTTAAGGGTTAATATACTTACTAATCTCTCTCATCTCATTTTTTTTCTTGCAATGTATTTATCATTTTATTAATTCTGATAGAATTTACCTACTTAAAATTATCTGTTAGATTAAGGACCTGCCTGAAACACTGCGCGTACTAGTGGCTTTACAAGATTGTAGATACTGTACTATGCTATGTATTCTCACAAACCCAATGTACCTTCTTGTATATAAATAAATAAAAATAAATAAATAAAAAACTTGCAAATTACCAAGATCATAAAGGACACGAGTAAACACTTTATCAAAGAAATGCATGAAATTAAATGACATTAAATGTAGATAGTAAATGTAGAAATTATATGAGTAATACAGTGTGCCCTCGCTTGAACGAGCTATATGGGGGCGTAGCCGATTCATTCATGTGTGGAATTCATTCCATCAATCTGGCCCCAGCATCCCCCTTCCCCCCCCCCCCCCAAAAAAAAAAATAATAATACATATGCCAGTACACATTTGCCTTTTGAAAAATTTAAATAACAAAGAATTTGAATTGCAATGAAATAAAATGATATTGCACGTTACAGTACTGTACTTACTCTACCAGTTGAGTTTTGTAGTGCAAACTTTGTTAGCCTTAATATCCTGAGAGTGCCACACACATGAATATAAATTGCTTAAAGAACAGTAACTTTTCTAACAAATGTACATTATACACTACAGTCAGTACATAAAGTACAGACCACTAGAATCACACTACTGCAGTACACTTATATCTTATAAACTACACTTTGTATATTTAATGTCATTAGAACTGTGCTGTACAGCTCAATTGGTACTCCAAGGTAATTTATGGCTAGTGCTGGGTTCTGGTCCAGTTGCCTGGGCATTCTTGGAAGGTGTTCACCTAGTTGTTCACCTAGTTGTGTTTGCGGGGGTTGAGCTTTGCTCTTTCAGCCCGCCTCTCAACTGTCAATCAACTGTTTACTAACTACTACTAATTTTTTTTTTTTTTTTTTTTCCCCACACCACACACACACACACACCCCAGGAAGCAGCCCGTGACAGCTGACTAACTCCCAGGTACCTGTTTACTGCTAGGTAACAGGGGCATTCAGGGTGAAAGAAACTTTGCCCATTTGTTTCTGCCTCGTGCGGGAATCGAACCCGCGCCACAGAATTACGAGTCCTGCGCACTATCCACCAGGCTACGAGGCCCCCACAGAGTCAGCCCCAAGGTGAGTCCTTGCTAGTGCTGGGTGCTGGTCCAGTTGCCTGGGCATCCTCGGAAGGTGAGTCCTTGCTAGTGCTGGGTGCTGGTCCAGTTGCCTGGGCATCCTCGGAAGGTCAGTCCTTGCTAGTGCTGGTTGCTGGTCCTGTAGGCCTACTGTGAAACCATACCAAAACTTTTGAATCTTAGTTTGTTTCTTTCTTGTGAGCTTCATTACAATATCTTTCATAATATATAGTTTCAGTTAAATATCTTATCATATATCTTATCATATACATATCTTTCAGGTAAAGCCATTTTTATCTGCTTTGTACACTTAAAACCAGCTTTGATTATTAGATATCATGTGCTGAGAAAGTTTATGCTTATATGCATTAGCACTTCCAACATCTGCACTTAATGCCTCACCACAAATTTTCATGTTAATGATGCATTACCTCTCTTTAAATCGACATATCTATTCAGTGCTAGCCTTGAAATTGTCTATGTTTAACTTTACAGCAAGTCTCTCAGCTACATTTCTAATAGAATCAACTTACAAATTGTTTTATTAAAAATATTATTATTGTTAGTTTGACATTATATACATTTTATTCAGTACAGTTCTGTATTAACCCTTAAGCTGTGCATGGCATACATATTTATTTATTTATTTATTTACAAGAAGATATATTGGGGGGTTAACAGAGAATTAAGAAATTAAGTTAAATTACCATTACCAGGGGCCTCGTAGCCTGGTGGATAGCGCGCAGGACTCGTAATTCTGTGGCGCGGGTTCGATTCCCGCACGAGGCAGAAACAAATGGGCAAAGTTTCTTTCACCCTGAATGCTCCTGTTACCTAGCAGTAAATAGGTACCTGGGAGTTAGTCAGCTGTCACGGGCTGCTTCCTGGGGGTGGAGGCCCGGTCGAGGACCGGGCCGCGGGGACACTAAAGCCCCGAAATCATCTCAAGATAACCTCAAGAAGATAACCATTCTTGTAAAGCCACTAGCACGCATAGTGTTTCGGGACCATATACATCATATTTTGGGAGCATATACGACAGGACCTGATGGCAAAGTTCAGTTTCTCAAATTTGCTCTAATGCTTTCCAATTTTTTGTGCATACTAGCAAATCCTACAACTTTGTCTAAATGATCACAAACGTAACTTAAAAAATAAGAAAATAAAAAAATAATTATAAAATTGAATATTGAGAACATCAGATTTTGAAATCCGCTGCAAAAATATAAACTATCACCAATTATTCCTTTGGTGTTATTATGCTCTCAGAGTAGTATATGATCTTCATTTTCATAGATTTAGAATGTATGTTTTCAGTTTAGTTTACTGTAAAAAAAATTGTCAATGTGGCATTTGAATTATACGCCAAACCTAGAAAAAAAATTGATAACTCCAAACATTTAGGGTTTGGGAAAAATCCATTCAATAGGATTGTAAAAGAGACAGCTGTGCACATTATTTAGAAAAATGGTGAGAATCGGTCAGAAACTGGATTTTTTAAAACTGACTCAAAGTTGAAACTCTAGTTTTAGAGATAATTGAAGTTGAAGTTATCGACAATGAATAATTTAGTTCTTATTCATTAATTTACTTATATGTTTTATTAAAGGTTGTTTGGCATTCTTACTCGAATATGTGAAACTTTTAGGTCAATGTGTGTTGTAATGTCAAGAATAAATACCCCCCCCAGAGAAATAAAATATAGGGATTAAGGGGATAAAAATGTATTCTGTATAAAAGTTATAAAGCCCTAATCTGGTCCCTAATCATCAAAACTGCCTAAAGATACAAAGAAAATAGAATTTGAAATCTGAAAAACTGTCAAAAAATTCAGTCCCAAGTTCTGCCAGTTGTGACTGATTTATTTGATGACCAATTTCATTCTATCTTGACATAGTTAGGGATGGGTATGCACTCTCCAGGATGTAGAGGTTACAACAAAATCTGATAATAAACAAAGGAGAAAAAACAAATCTCCTCCCCCCCAAAAAAAAAAAATTGGACATTTGTGAAAGTAACAGATATTATCATTAGGCAATGCATTTTTATGATATATAACAAAATAGAGCATGACAACATACTCATTATTATTGGTATTATTATGTATTAATCAGCAATGCTATACAGGCACCAGCTGCATATCCACTTTGTGGACACTTCTTGCTACTATTGGTCTTTGTGCTTTGGACAAATGCTTGCAGCTCTTTATTACTGCATTATCCCTCAGTTCCAGTTAAATGGAGCGTTTCTCCTTGCCAACAAAATGTTATTTAAAAAAAAAAAAATTTAAATACATTTCTGAAAATATTGGGATGAAACTTTCATGACGCTTAAGCTGTGCATGGCATACATATACAACAGGACCTGATGGCAAAGTTCAATTTCTCAAATTTGCTCTAATGCTTTCCAATTTTTTGTGCATACTAGCAAATCCTGCAACTTTGTCTAAATGATCACAAACGTAACTTGAAAATTAGGAAAATAAATAATAATTATAAAAGTGAATATTGAAAACTTCAGATTTTGAAATCAGCTGCAAAAATATAAACTATCACCAATTGTTCATTTGGTGTTGTTATGCTCTCAGAATAGTATAGGATCTTCATTTTCATAGATTTAGAATATATGTTTTCAGTTTAGTTTACTGTAAAAAAAATTGTCAATGTGGCATATGAATTATGCGCCAAATTTAGAAAAAAAGGATAACTTTAATCGTTTAGGGTTTGTGAAAAGTCCATTGTAATAGGATTGTAGAACAGACAGCTGTGCACATTATTTGTAAAAATGGTGAGAATTGGTCAGAAACTGGATATTTTTTAAGCTGATTCAAAGTTGAAACTCTAGTTATTTAGATAATTGAAGTTATCGACAATGAATAAGGTAGTTCTAATTCATTAATTTACTTGTATGTTTTAATAAACGTTGTTCGACATTCGTACTCGAGTATGTGAAAGTTGTAGGTCAATATGTGTTGGAATGATGTCAACAAAAAATAACCCCCCAAAAAACAAAATATGGGGGTAATTATAATGATTTATGGGATAAAAATGTATACTTTATAGAAGTGATAAAGCTCTAATCTGGTCCCTAATCATCAAAACAGCCTAAAGAGACAAAGAAAATAGAATTTGAAATCTGTGAAAAACTCGGTAAAAAAAAATTCAAAGTCCTAAGTTCTGCCAGTTGTGACTGATTCATTTGGTGATCAATTTCATTCTATCTTGACATAGTTAGGGGATGGGTATGCACTCTCCAGGATGTAGAGGTTACAACAAAATGAGATAATAAACAAAGGAGACAAAAAAATGGACATTGGTGAAAGTAACAGATATTAACATTAGGCAATGCATTTTTATGATATTTAACAAAATAGAGCATGATAACATACTTATTATTATTGGTATTATTATGTATTACTCAGCAATGCTATACAGACACCAGCTGCATATCCACTTTGTGGACACTTCTTGCTACTATTCTTTCTGTTTGTACATTGTACAAGTGCTTGCATCTCTTTATTACTGCATTTTTCCTCAGTTCCAGTTAATAGCTGTTCTCCTTATCAACAAAATGTTCTCCTTTTTAATTTAAACAAAATTGTCTAAAATACATTTCTGAACATATTGGGATGAAACTTTCATGACACTTAAGCCAATAAGTTGGAGATTTGTTTAACATTTAATATTAATTTTCACATAATTCAAATATTTTTTGCCCAGCCCCAGCTTTTACAGCCCAGGCTGTAGCAGCTTTAGGGTTAATGCACATGGTTTGTATTACGTAGGCTGTTAGAGAGGGGAGGGGAGGCAGCCGAGAACCCGCCCATACCCCCTTCCCCTTTCCTGCCCACCCTCCTTACTCCTGCCCACCCTCCTTATTCCTGCCCAGCCTCCTTACTCATGCCCACCCTCCTTACTTTTGCTCAAAGTATAATACCTAAAAAAAATTATTTAATTTTTCTAAATATTTACTGTGTTTTGGTGGGAAAAATTTAGTCATAGAAACCTTAAATTTGTTTTATTTTGCCTTAATAGGTAACACTGCTTCCAGTCTCTGCTCGGCTACCCAGGACGATAGCAAACACAACTCTTGCCCATTAATGATGGTAAGGACAATTTTATTCTTACTGTACTACCAGTGTGTGTGTTTATCATGTTGATGTCAATAACCAGTGATTGTGAGTGTATTAATCAAGATATTTTCATTAACTAGTGTAATAATGTTGGTGTTGTCATTTACCAGTGATGGCGAGTGTATTAATTATAATCATTACCCAGTGATGGTGAGTGTATTAATCATATAGTCATTACCCAGTGATGGTGAGTGTATTAACCCCTTAACTGCGTTGCCTCCAAATATGACACCCCCGCAGTGCGCAGGAAATAAATTCTCTGGAATTTTTTGTTTAAAGTGTCAAAAACCCTTCCCTGAATATGGGTATGTAAAAAAAAAAATCGAAATTGTACTTACTTTGGCTGCTATGGGGTCCATAAGTTGGGGCGTGACGTCATCATTCCCCATTCGCCCGTGACGTACGCTCCCGGGGCCAGTAGGGCGTGGGGCGCGCGAGTTGACGCAAATATATTTTTTTTCATATTTTGCGCACAGTTCCAAATACATTTTATTTGTTTTTACGTGCTAATTCTATGTATAAAGAACACGTACACTATATTATGGCAGTAAAACATCCGTACTGTCCGAAGAATCTGTGTTACGTGCAAGACACATGTGTACACGTATGTTGCACATATTTACCATGTATCATGCTAATTTATGTATATATACAATCTATTTACACACTATACACTGTCACACAGTATATACATTCACCATCAACATACACAGAACTCCTTGAGTGTGAGCAGCCACACCCAGCCAGCCAGTCCTCCCTTATTCCTCCAACATTGTACTTACTATCACCCCCCCCTCCCACCATACTGTTATTCACACCAATGTTTCAGGTTCATTTATGTATATTTACAACACATTTACACACTCTGCACTGTCACACACCATAAACACACTCAGAACTCAGCGAGTGTGAGCTGCCACACCCAGCCAGCCAGTCCTCCCTCTCTCCTCCAACATCGTACTCGCCATCACCCCTCCTCCCACCATACTCTTACTGTTTATATTACACTATTTACATATGTTATGTATACCTATCTACATGTTTTATTCACCAGAACTATGCAAGTAAGCCGGTATTGTGTCCTAACAGTACAGTTGCTACCATACACTGCATGAGAAATCACACAGCAGATGACGCTGCAATTACGACGTCACCTCCCTCACAAAAATAGCTCCTCCCAACATACTCTTGTTGCTGTTATTATACTATATACACACACTGTATATACCCATGTACATATGTGTTCCCCGTAGTGAACCACTAAGCTAGTATGGTGAGCAAAACAAGATTGGCTCCCGCACACAGTGGAGGCTACCTCAATTCTCTCCCTCCCTCCCTCACCAAAATTCCTCTTTCCACAATACTACACACAATGCTAATTATAGCCACAATCCTGGTCACCTAATTCCTGTAAATGAATAATTGGCCACACGTTTATTTTGAAAAGGAACCTAAGAAGTCATTTGAAGATTCCAAATGGACGAAATAATGCTGTGGTGCTGTGAACATCGTGAACAGCATTGAATCACTGATATTTGAACATTGTTCCAGGTCATTATCACACTCAGGCTCTTCTATAATACTATCATGGCTAAGTAATACAGATTATATATATATTTTGACATTATTAGGCGATGCTGTGGTCACACGCTGAACAGCAGTGCTGTGCACTCATACTGCATGCGCCGGCCTTGGTTGCTCACTCACTACTGAGGCTCCAACACCCGGGAATGTGGACCACAATTTTTTTTAAAGATGGCGTTGTTTACAAGAGCCCTGAGGAAGCTGATGTGAGCCCCACGTAGCTGCGGGAGTTTTGAATGGAACGTGAAAAATAAAAATACCCGGAGGCGCGTTGCGCAAACCAGACGTGGGCCTGCAGGCGCATTGCGCAGTTTAAGGGTTAACCCTTGTGTTGCTAAGGGCTATTTGCACCTTGTCACCCACAGGTGCATAACAAAAAAGAAAAAAAAATTGTTTCCTAACCTGTTAATTTGTGTTCCCTGACCACAAGAGAGAAAAAAATTAATCGTACATACAAATGGCATAAATGAGTCGACAATATGAGCGATGACGTCACACCCTGCATGCTTGCTCATGCAAGGTGCGGCCCAGAGGCATCGCGCGCAGTCTTCAAGCAGCCAGAATTGCTACGAATTTATTTTCGCGGCATTATTTATAGTGTCTACGCATATTTTATCACAAATATTCACTAATTGTGTTGCATATAATGTTACTTCATGTTCAATGGTAATAAATGCTGCATACATTGAGTATACACATGCGCACAAAAATGTTTTCCCATTATGCCAATATAATATGTATTCACATTGTTCATTATTATATTTACACACACACATGCACACACTATTTACAGGTTTTTGTAATATTATTGCACATTTAAGAAGTCTTGGAGAGAGTGGTAGGCATTGAAGCAGTTGACAGCACATAATGGAACTGCACACGCTTCACACCATGTTTACGTTTCTGATCTCTTTTTTTTTGTTCTACAAACTAAGCAATCACGCTTGTCTATTGCATGCTTTCCAGCTGGTGGCAAATGTTTTAGTCTGTGTGCTTGAATGACCTCCATGTGAGCGTTCCTGGGTGTAGCAGCATGCTGCAACACTGGGTTCATGATGGGTCTTTGTATGCCAGGAACATCTTTGCCAAACTTTGCTAATAACTGTGTCCCAAGTGTAAAAGCAAACGAACGGAAACTTGGTTTACGTCAAGTTTTCACCAGATACAGTGGTACCTCGGAATGCGAGTGTCCCTGTATGCGAGTTTTTCAAAAGACGAGCAGGATTTACTCCAAAAATATGTCTCGGAAGGCGAGGGTTACCTCGGGACGCGAGTTTGTTGATACGTGTACAGGCCGACTGGCGCGTGGTGGCATGACGATCGCGCCTCAGTTTACCAGTGTCTCGTGTCCAGTGACTATCCCACCTGAATTCTTCACAAGGATTTACAGTTTTTTATCGTTTTTTTGGCCATTTGAGCATAAAAGTTGTCATTATATATCTTGCCATGGGTCTCAAGAAAGCCATTGGTAAGGTTCAACCTAAGAAAATAGCTGTGAGTAGAGGCAGTAGAGGATGTCCCTTCTTGATTAAGAAAATGTGTGAAGTATGGGAAGAACTGCAAAGTTTTGTTGAAAAAACTCACCCAGATAAAGCTGTAGCAGGCCGTTGCATTGACCTTTTAAATGATAATGTGATGTCTTACTACAGACAAGTGTTAAAATGTAGGGAAAAACAAGTGTCATTAGACAAATTCTTAGTAAAACAAGCAAGTCCTAGTGGTATGCAGGCAAAATGTGCCAGAGTGTGCATACCAGTGAAGTCCTCACTGCCTGATGTGATAATGGAAGGGGACTCCCCTTCCAAACAGTAACTCCTCTCTTCCTCCCACCTCCTCACCATCTTCCATACGCCTACAGCAATCAACAGCAAGGTAAGTAATAACTTGAACATAGTTTTGTAGGTTTATTTAGATGAATTAGGTATAAAAATTTAGTTTGATGTGGGGTTTTTGGGGTAGTCAGGAACGGATTAATTCATTTCCCTTTATTTCTTATGGGGAAATTAGCTTCGGAATGCGAGTTTTCGGAATACGAGGCGTCTTCAGGAACCAATTAAACTCTTAAACTGAGGTATGCCTGTACATATAATAGCTATTCAGCATGCTTATGTCAACAAGACGGAAAAACACTTTTTTCGTCCACTTTAATGTTTTCTGCACACACTCGACAGTGCCCACCATCATGTCAGATTTATCAACCAAACACATGTTGATATTATAGTCAAGAACACAATCTGGCTTATATACTGGTTCTTGCGTTACTCAGTTCACCTTGCCACTGTTCATCATTGTACCATCACGAACGGTTGTCAGCAAGTTCACTTCTCTTTTGTCTTTCCACGTAACTGAGCGTATTTGATCACTTTTTCTTAGCTGGCAGTCATAAACTTCAAGTTTATTGTTAAACACTGGCATTTCCCTTCTTCTTGGCTTTACTGTACCAAACAATCCAGTTCTATTTTAAATCAAGAACCTAGCTGGCAAGGGACTTGTATAGCAGTTATCCGTGTATAAAATGTGGCCCTTGTTCATCCATGGTACCATCAGTGACTTCACCACACTACCTGAGAAACCATGTTGGTCGTTACCGGGAATGTCTACATCGCTAGCAGAATACAGAATCGTGTGTAACACGTATCCTGTTTCACAGTCACGAAGAACAAAGAATTTCAATCCAAATCTGTTGCGTTTGGAGGGAATATACTGCTTGAATGCAACACGTCCTCTGAAAAGCACAAGGGAATCGTCAATCACCAGCTTCTGTGCTGGTACATAGAAATCTCTGAACTTTCCAGTCACTTCATTCATATAGTGTCTGACTCTCCAAAATCTATCATCCTCTGTCCGGTCCTCATTACTTGCAAAATGAAGACACCTGAGGAGTATCTGAAACCTGTCTCGGGACATATATTTCCCGAAGAAAGGTGTTGGAATAGTCTGGTCTTTGCTCCAATAATCTGTGATAGCGTGTTTGACACAATGTTTCATCAACATACATATTGCCAAAAATCCATACATTTCACCTACAGTAGAGTTTTTCCAATGCTGCAATCGTGAATATTCTGTTATCTCTTTTCCAATGAGATGAGTCGCATGAAGGTTCATTTGGTGTACATTATATTCCAACCCATCCTCCGAATTGACAGTACGATTTAATACTAAGTGTAATAAGTACACTTTCGTACTGTCATAACCAGTGCATAATTGTACTTATGGGGCTGTTATATTTACCCAACTCCCTCCCCCGATTTAATTCTCCTCGTTTTCTGTTAACACACTCAGAATTTTAGGATGCAGTTTTCAATTTCAATTAGCAATACACAAGTTTTAAATATCAGGAATTTCTTTTTCAGGTTTATTAAACAATATAGATTTTATGCAAAATTTTAAAATATCCTGAGTTACTTTACAATTTATTGATATATTTTAGTTTTGTTTTATTAGTTTTATAAAACTGTAATATCAATATAGCTATAGGTTAAGTACTAATTGTAATTAAGAAGCAATAAAATTATTATCTTCAAAAACTAAGACGGTTAGGTGAGGTTGTGGTTTTCTATTCAGTTTTTCAGGTAAACTCAAATATTCACAATATATTTGACAGTACGATTTAATACTAAGTGAAAATAAGTACAATTTCTAACTGCTATGAATAGTACATAATTGCACTTATTTGTCTCCTTACATTTACCACCCCATTTTTGGAGGACGGGCTGTATATTCCATGAGCGGCTCATCATAAAATGCTCTAAAGTAATCCATTTCACACATGTCCTCACCATTATCAGGGAAAAGGTCTGTAATCCCAACTTCTTTATTGCCAAAGCCAGGAATTAGAGGAATAAAATCGTCACTATCACTCCACACAAGGACACCTGGGGTCCTGCGAGGTGCAACAGTGGCACAACAGCGAGGAAGCGTTGTATACCGTGGACCAGGAGCTGTAGCCCGTCTACACAAAGTACGGCCGCTATGTGAACGTGAGGTGAAATCACGTGAACATGAGGGTCTTGGTTCCTCATGTGGTGCCATACGGCAGCGCTTGGCTGGGCGAGACGCTGCTGACGTGACAAGTTCTCGCCTGGTATCACCACTGGTACTAGCAACAGGCACGGTAACACTATGCTCTGAATCCACTTCACTAAAACCAGAAAATGAATCACCTTCCTCTGACTCGTTGTCCAAAATATCCTCATACTCTAAATAAGCACAAGAACTGTGTGGTCGTGGGTGAATTGGAGTAGACACTGGGCGAGGAGGCACGGGTGAGCATGTATGCCTCGCCGTGGGAGGAGGCTGTATCTCATATTCACTGTCTGTGCTACTATCATCGGTCAATTGTCTGTAGTCCTTATCAATGTCAGGGTCATCAAAAATCACTTTCCTCACCATCAGAAAATAATTCACTAGTTATTTGCTCTTGAGTAAGTGATTGCGTGGTGTGTGCGCGGGAGGCGTTTGGCTGTGCGCTTGCCATGGTGACCGCTGGGTAATTGGGGCCTCCCATGCATTGGTAGCGTGAGCTGGTTTTTTTTTTTACAAAATGGCAGCTGGTTTACTATAGCCCCTAGGCAGCATATGGGGGCCCCCCTACCCCGATGGCCATTCAAATCTTGTGTGGTATTCCATCACGTCATATGACATCATGCACAATTTATAGCAAGTTACTCAACACATCATAGGACGTGTTGTGCAGTTTAAGGGTTAATCATGGTGTTATTACCCAGTTATGTTGAGTGTATTAACCCTCTGAAATGCAAATAGCACATAATATTGCTCAATCAGGGGTGCGCATAACACCTTAACCACTGCACTGCGCAAAACGACAAATGCCATTCGCCAATTACTGCGCCAACTGACAAAAGTATTTTTTATTTCTTTGTATACGGTCGAAGCACGCTCGCGGTAGGTTGGGTACAAAATGGACTCTTAGGACCTACTGTGAGAGGCAGCCATCTTGGAAAAAATTCCCAGAATGTCGTAGGGCTGCTGGCTGGGTTAGTACTGAGTGAGCAACAATGAGTGGCACACGCGCCTCTGGCTCCCAAACACCTGTCCAACACGGCGTTGACTTGGGTACAAGATGGATTCCTGAGGTGTTTGCCAGATTTAAAAAAATTCCCAGCATTCCCCACGGTCATGGGCAGGCTCATATTCAAGGTAGCAACCATGTCGTATTCATCCATATCAAGCTCCCAGCCCTAGTCGGCCTTGTTTTCAAGAAAACATCATTTGATGTTGGAATAGAAAGGCATATTGCTTGAAGATGAGCATGCCAGTGATTTTGATAACCCAAATCTGGAAAAAGACCTAACACAGGTGTCTGCTACTAGTGATATGGATATTGAAGTGAACGATGTGGAGAGTGTGTACAGTACACAGCTCTCACAGCCCTGCCATGCCGGACTAGGTCATCACCATCAGTGGAACAACACAAATGAATTTTTGTATGTTCCACTGAACATTTAGTGCCAAATGCAATTCACTTGGACCATCCGGGAATTCGTTAGAGCGGGGTCTGTTAGTGATGATGCACTGTATTTGAAAAGAAAAAATGCAAGAGTAGAGAAGTGATTGTAAATATTATTCAGCAGATATGTAAGTAATAACATTAAGCAGATACTGTATATAAGTAATAAAGTTTACCAGATATGAAAGTAAAAATAATAAAGAACAGAAGAGTGGGAAATTAGATAATTAATCAAATTAATATTTCTAGAGTAAACGAATTGAGATTCAAATAATTAATCAAATGAAATACAAATAATTAGCTAAATTAAGAATTACATTAATATTGTAATACATGAATATTATACGGCAATAATACCAGATGGGCAAGGATATGCAGTATAAACAGGCAATACACAGGCAAAAAAAAAAAAGAAGAGAACAAAGAATTAGACAATTAGATTAAGATTATGAATAAATAAATGGATTCAGATTCAAAATAATTAATAAAAAAGGAAACATAATTAATCAAATTAAAAATTAAGTAATCTCTTAACCCTCAAACCGCTAGGGGCCCAAATGGATTAAACACCCACAGGCGCAACAAAAAAAAAAATCCAAAAAAATTCTTTCGTCTGATAGAAGTGTTAATTTTTGTTCCCTGATCACAGAAAAAATAACAAAAAAATCGTAGGTGGCATATTTTAGCCGCAATAGGGTAGGGAAGTCTGACAAAAAAGGGGCGTTAGCAGAGCCTTCGCCAGACGAGGTCTACTCCGCTCGAGCTGTCAGGCGGCAGTTGCCACAAATATATTATTATCTAATTATTTCAACGTGTCTGATTGATTTTTTCTGAGTTTTATTGCAGTAATATTATTCAATACAGTGAATTGTGATATATTTATATAATAAAATGTGTGAACCATCGCTGTACTGAAAATTATGGTGTGCATATTAGTGATTCAATTATTATGTTCATAAAACAATAAACAAATAATTTTGCTGTTGTTACACTATATACACAGGTTATTTGTAAGTATTTGCATGTTTTGTTCACCATAACAAACCACTAAGTTGGTATTGTGAGTCAAAGAGCAACGAGGAGTGACTGCCACACACCAGCCAGCCACTCCCTCCCGCAACGACACCTCACTCGCCCTCATTCTCCTCCCACAATACTGTTTTTGCATTTATTCACTATACACAGATGTTATATATAAGTATTTACATTTTTGTTCATAATAACTGTACATCTAAGCTTTTATGGTGAGTAAAGACACGAAGACGTAGCTACTCACACAGTCAGCTGGTGACGGCCGCCCTCAAGGCCAGACGCACTAATATTTCTCCTCCAACACATTATATATAAGTATCTACCTGTTTTATTCACCATACCTGTACAAATAAGCTGGTATGGTGCCCAAAGACCATAGTGGCCACCAGTAAACAACATGACAAGTCGTGCAGAGGATGCTCCTCCCTCACCAAAATGGCGGCTCCCAACCTCTTCCTCTTGCTGTTATCACACCCTAGTAGTAGGCATCCTTCAGTCTTGGGAGACTATGGAGTTGCGCCCTAGTTGTCAATCCTGGTGCAGCGTCTGGTGTGACTGATGAGGCCAATCCGAGAGTGGCAGTCCATCCCACACCGAGCACAAACGAAGTCCAATTCTGGTCTGTCTTCCTGGCTACCAGCCTTCCTTCTCTGTCTCTTTGCCTCCGATTCCTTGGCAAGTGACTCCTCGAACTTGGAGAGACCTCTTTGAACAGACTGCCCCCAGGCTGAACGGTCTGCAGCCAGTGTCTTCCACATAGCAAGATCGACGTCCATGGCTTTTAGGTCCCTCTTGCATACGTCTTTGTACCGTAGCTGGGGCATGCCTGTTGGATGCTTTCCCTGCATCAGCTTCACACCCTATACACACATTATATATAAGTATCTACATTAGTGTTCACCATAGCGAACCACTAAGCTGGTATGGTGAGTGCAGTCAATAAAAGAAGACCACACACAGTCAGAAGACGATGCCACCACTCTCCCTCCCACAGCCTTACTTCTTCCTCCATGGAGCACAGCACTAAATATCACCACAATCCTGCTATTATCAGAATCCTGGTCAGTTTTATCACAGTCAGGGGTCTTCTATAAAACTATCATCACTAAATAATAGCAGGATCATATATATTATGGCATTTGTAGGCGATGCTGTGGTCAAGAGCTGAACAGCGGTGCTGTGAGCTCATGCTGCGTGCACCAGCCTTGGTGGCTTGCTCAATACTGACGCTCTCACACCCAAGAATGTTGGGCTAGATTTTTTCTAGGTGGCATCTGGCAACTATCAGTCATGGCTGTACTATAGCTGCCCCTATCCTAGGCAGGGCATTTAAATTATAGAGCTAGACACAAAAGCATACTTAAATGATGTGTGCGGTTTCGGTTTAGTCACTGATATCATATATATATATATATGATATGCGCGGTTTAAGGGTTCAGATTGTAATACAGTAATATCATATGGTAATAAGACAAGTTGGATAAGGGTATGCAATAGAAACAAACACATATGGGCTGGAAACACTGATGTACTTAAAGCTTAAGAATCCATTAACAATACTGGAATATTAGACAACAAACAAGACTAGTAGCTAATATTAATGGGCAGATATATAAGTGAGAAATTAAATTATTAATTTTTAATTCACAAAGTAATGAATTAAAGATTCAGATAATTTGACAAATTAAGAGTTCAAGGTTTATAACATTTTGGGAAATTGAAGTGTTAGTATCAACAGATAAATGGGTAAGTTGCAAATATTGTAAGGTAAGAATCTGATAACTAGACAAATTAAGCATTCAAAAAATTATTACATTTTATAAAATTGAAGTCATTGTAGTAATAGTTATAAGAGGGGTAAATTACATGAAATTGAAGCCAATAATATAAAAAAGAAGCATTTATTAATTAATATAAAAATATAAAAAAGCCACAATTTAAATACGGTTAGGCTAGGTAAGGCTTGGTCACTCGTGTGTTAGTTTCAGCAATGACATTGGAAGTTTGCTGGTTTCCAGTTATGTCACAATCAACAAAGAAAGCCTATAATTGTTGGACATTTTTTATTTCATGTCTTTTGCCTCTTCTTTCTTAGCAATGATCGTTCCGTTCCTGGTGTAGCACTGCTTGATAAAATTTGGGTTTTGTTTGCGAATAGGATGCATTCTGTAGAGGAGGATCAACGCTGCTTGGGTAGGCACTCATTAACCCCTTAAACCATGGAATACATACATATACGATGGGAGTAACTTTCCCGAACACCACGCAATACATACATATACAATTGAAGGTCTAGCGCACAATTTTATATGCCCCGTGAGGGACAGGGGCAGCTATAGTCCAGCCACGGCCGATAGTAAACAGACGCCGCCTAGAAAAAAAATGGTGGGTAACATATCCTCATGTGAGAGATTCAGTTCTGAGTGAGCCACCAAGGCTGGCACACGCAGCATGAGCTCACAGCACTACTGTTCAGCTTGTGACCACAGCATCGCCTGAAAATGTCAAAATATATATATATGTACATGGTATTATTTAGCGATGATAGTTTTACAGAAGACCTCTTGACTGTGATAAAAATGACCATGATTCTGATAATAGCAGGATTGTGGTGATAATTAGCGCTGTGGTGGGAGGAGTAATCTTGGTGGGGAGGGAGGTAGCGTTGTCTGCTGACTCAGTGTGGCCACCTTTTACTGTCTGCTCTCACCATACCAGCTTAGTGGTTTGCTATGGTGAACACAAATGTAGATACTTATATATAATGTGTGTATAGAGTGTAATAACAGCAATAGGAGTGTGTTGGTAGCAGCCATTTGGTGAGGTAGGTGGTGTCATCTGCATGACAAGTCATGTTGTGTACTGGTGGCCACTATGGTCTCTGGACACCATACCAGCTTATTTGTACAGTTATGGTGAATAAAACATGTAGATTCTTATATATAATGTGTGTGTGTATATAGTGTTATAACACCACAAACAGTATTGTTAGAGGAGAAATATTAGGCATCTGGCCCTTGAACCAGTGAGAGAGGCAGCCACCAGCTGAATGTGTGTGTGTAGCTACGTCTCTTATTGCCTGAACTCACTATACCAGCTTAGATGTACAGTTATAGTGAACAACACATGTAGATACTTATATATAATGTCTGTATATAGTGAATAAAAGCAAAAACATTATGGTGGGAGGAGAATGTTGGCGAGTGAGAAGGTGAGGGAGTCGCGGCCAGTGGCTGGGTAGCTGTTGTGTACTCACCTAATTGTGCTTGCGGGGCAGCCACTCCATGCTCCTTTTTGACTCACCATACTAACTTAGTGGTTCGTTATGGCGAATAAAACATACATATACAGTGGTACCTCGCATAATGATTGCCCCAAAAGACGAATATTTTGGGTAACGAACGGCCCGATCGGCGTCAAATCGTCCCGTATGACGAACGCTGGTTTGAGTAACGTCAACACCACATATTGGGGTCGCGCTGCTTCTTGCACTTTCTTAGACGCCTCTGATGATGTACATAAATTATGTTGTTCTTGTTTAAAGATGCTAATGATGCTGGGATATAAAAGGGTGACTGCTGAGATGTTGCAAAGCATTGACGTTTTTGTAGGAAAAAAGAAACGAAATGTCTGATATACAACAAATGTCAAAAAGGTTCGTTCGGTGTTCGGCAGGTAGGCTGCTCCATTATAACAATCTTTCTTTGTTTCAAATGTGTTCCATTTGTTTTTTATTTGTCATTTACGTCTCAATAATGGAGAAGCCTACCTTACATACACTGAATAAACCATTATGACATTTTCCTTTCTTCAAATGTGTTCAATATTTATTTTTCATTTGTCTTATAGCAAAAGGTTCGTTCGGTGGTTGGCAGGTAGGCTGCTCCATGTTTCTTACATTCAAAAAACGTAAATAATAAAAAAAATTAAGAATTTTGAAAACCAGTACAAATGTCAAAAAGGTTCGTTCGGTGGTCGGCAGGTAGGCTGCTCTATGTTTCTTACATACAAAAAACGTAAATAATAAAAAAAATGAAGAATTTTGAAAACCAGTACAAATGTCAAAAAGGTTCGTTCGGTGGTCTACAGGTCGACTGCTTCATGTTTCTTAAAAAAAAAAAAAATAAAAGAACTGTTGAAACAATTTGAAAAATGAACAAATGTCATAAAGGTTCGTTCAGTGTTTGTCGGGTAGGCTGCTCTATTATTGAGACGCAAGTGACAAATACAAAACAAATGGAACACATTTGAAACAAAGAAAGATTGTCATAATGGAGCAGCCTACCCAACAAACACTGAACGAACCTTTTGATATAACGAATATGAAAGACAAGGGCTGCTGGCTGGGTTAGTAGTGCGTGAGCAACCATTCGTGGCACACGCGCCTCTGGCTCTCAAACACCTGTCCCACACGGTGTTGAAAGACTGTGCTCAGTCGGTGCAATTCAGACCCTATTGTTTGAAGAACATAAGGGTCATAACATTGGTGAAGCTAGGCGCAATAAGGGCTTAACACAACGGTTGGATGCCAGTGATACAGCACCTATGAGGATGATACAGCGAGCGTATACAGGTGTAGCTCTGAGCCCCACTCTTGCCATCTCTAATGTATATAGATGAATCGTTTTCTGCGTTCAGTGATGATGCATCTGATACAAGTAGCATAGATGAACAGTGTTAGCAGCTTCCATGGTGGTGGTGTTCATTGATATTTTCAAGAATACCTGAATCTCTTCCTGACTGATGGACACTCTTTGAGGCTAGCTGAATCTCTTCCTGTGTGGGACCTTACAAAGCGATCTTTTCAAGACTACCTTACAAATTGAGCTTTTCCTATAATCGTTTCAATACTACTTTATGCTTTACAAGCTTGGCTACATACCACCTACAAGTACTAAAGCCAAGGGTGCACGCGAGTGCGTTATTTGCAAGCACATAGAACGATGAAACAGGAAACGAAAATCTATCTGTAGCTGGTGCAAGGAGAGCAAAGTCGCACTGTGTACCATGGACTACTTCATTGACTATTACGCACCTCCAAAGTACTGAGTGTGTAATACAGTGTGTTACTGTGTAAATAGTATGTGAAACTGTATATATTGTAATTTTAGTGAATTTTTACCACGTAATATTGTGACAATAAACATTTATTGTGGACACATTACTGACACATGTATCACAGTTTCATGGAAAATTATGAACATTCTACTGTATACATATTGTAAAGGTCACAAATATGCATCATATACGATAAAAGGAACAAATAAAACCGCATTGGAAATGCATAGAAAAAATATTTGAAAATATATTTGTGGCAACACGCGGTGCTTGAATGGCCTGCGCGACCGTGTCTGGGAGCTTCACACATGGGCGACCAGCCCCTGATGACGTCACAGTGCACCTTGTCCACGCCCTCACAGCCAAAGTAAGTGGAATTTGGTAATTATTTTTACATAGACATGTTCAGGGACGGTAATTTATCATTTTATAAAGAAAAATTATATTTTGGGGAACATTTGATGTCATGCACACTGGGGAAATTTCACAATAAACACAGTGCATCACACTGGTTACATGGGGGACACTCGTTTTGTATGACGTCCGTTTCACATGACGAACATGGAATGGATTAAATTCGTTATGCGAGGTACCACTGTAGTTATACTGTGAATATAGTGTAATAACAGCAAAACTATTTGTTTATAGTTTTATGAACATAATTGAATCACTGATATGCACACCATAATTTTGAGTATAGTGATGGTTCACACATTTTATTATATAAATATATCACTACACTTTATTGAATAATATTACTGCAAAAAACTAAGAAAAAATCAATCAAAGACACAGAAATAATTAAGTAATAATATCTCTGTGGCAACTCCCGCCTGACAGCTCGGGCATAGCAGACTGCCTCGGACACTTGCTCTGTCAATGCCTGGTTTTTTGCCAGACTTCCCCGCCCTATAGCGGCCAAAATAAGTCTCCTGTGATTTTTTTTTTTTTTTTTTTCCATGATCAAGGAACACAAATGAACACTTTTATATGATGAAAGAATTTTTTAATTTTTTAATTCCTTATGAACGCATTTTATGTGCAATAACACCATGGTCACATTTGTTGAAGCCTTTTGTGAAATCTGTATAAATTACATCAGCGATTTGTCTGTCTTCATGGCATCTAATGCCATGTCATAGTGGTCCAGCAACTGTGATATGCAAGAGCGCCCTGTTGTGAAACCATGTTGTCCGGGGTTATGGAGATGCTGGGATTCCATGTGTTTTGAAATCATACATCTTAGCACTCAAAGATTTTTATGATGTACGATGTTAGTGCTATCGGTCTGTAATTTTTTACCTCTGCCTTATTTCCTCCTTTATGGAGTGGTGCTATCTCTGCTGTTTTTAGTATGTCAGGAATAACGCCAGTATTTAGGCTTTGTCTCAAAAGAATGTGAAACGCCTGCGATAGTGTTTTTTTTTACAGTTGTTGATGAATATAGGGTTCCAAGAATCCGGGCCTGGTGCAGAGTGCATAGGCATACTGTCTATGGCTTCTTCAAAATCCAGTGGAGATAGGGTGACATCTGATATATGATTTGATGTTGGTATCATATCCATGAAAAATTCATTTGGGTTATTTTATGTTATGGTATTCGTAATAATATTATTATGTTGTGAGTTGATAGATTGTCTCTCCCGGACAACCCACCAAACCCAAAACCTCTGTAGAGTGCTTACACTTAAATCAGGAGATCACCCTGCATGCTTCTTACTTTTGGAGAGGGCTCAGCATCACATCTGTAGGGGATGCGGCTCCAACACCAGCCTCGTTGTCATGTGCACACACCCACTTGAGCCACCGTGACTCCCCACTATCTCCTCGGATGGTATGATGTCCCCAATCCCCTTTCCTGAATTATTATTCTGTACCACTCTGTCAACAGCTGTAGTGCTCTCTCTCCTCTCTCTCTCTCTCTCTCTCTCAACAGCTGTAGTGCTCTCTCTCCTCTCTCTCTCAACAGCTGTAGTGCTCTCTCTCCTCTCTCTCTCTCTCTCTCTCTCTCTCTCTCTCTCTCTCTCTCTCTCTCTCTCTCTCTCTCTCTCTTTCTTTCTTTCTTTCTTTCTTTCTTTCTTTCCCCTCCCCCCCTCTTCCTCCCTTCCTTCCTTCCTTTTTTTTCCTGGGAAGCCTCACTAGGAGAAGGGCAAACATCTGATGATTATGAATTTAATTAGTGTTGTTTAACCCCTTAACTGCGCTGCCTCCAAATGTGACACCCCCGCAGTGCGCAGGAAATAAATTCTCTGGAAAAAATTATTTTTTCTTTTCAAAGTGTCAAAAACCCTTCCCTCAGCATGGGTATGTAAAAAAAAAAGTCGAAATTGTACTTACTTTGGCTGCTATGGGGTCTGGAAGTTGGGGCGTGACGTCATCATTCCCCGTGCGCCCGTGCCATAAGCTCTCGGGGGCGGTGGGGCGCTCGGGGTGTGGTGCGCGAGTTGCCGCGAATATACTTTCGTTCATTTTTTGCGCACCTTTCCAAATACATTTTCATTGTTTTTATGTGCCAATCCAATTTATAATGAACACGTACACTAAAATATCGCAGTACAACATCCGTACTGTCCGTAGACACTGTGTTACGTGCATGAAACTTGTGTACACATATGCAGCACATATTTACTATGTATCATGCTAATTTGTGTATACAGTGGTACCTCGGAATGCGAGTGTCCCTGTATGCGAGTTTTTCGGAAGACGAGCAGGATTTACTCCAAAAATATGTCTCGGAAGGCGAGGGTTACCTCGGGACGCGAGTTTGTTGATACGTGTACAGGCCGTGTGCGTGGTGGCATGGCGGCATGGCGATCGCGCCTCAGTTTACCAGTGTCTTGTGTCCAGTGACTATCCCACCTGAATTCTTCACAAGGATTTACAGTTTTTTATCGGTTTTTTGGCCATTTGAGCATAAAAGTTGTCATTATATATCTTGCCATGGGTCTCAAGAAAGCCATTGGTAAGGTTCAACCTAAGAAAATAGCTGTGAGTAGAGGCAGTAGAGGATGTCCCTTCTTGATTAAGAAAATGTGTGAAGTATGGGAAGAACTGCAAAGTTTTGTTGAAAAAACTCACCCAGATAAAGCTGTAGCAGGCCGTTGCATTGACCTTTTAAAAGATAATGTGATGTCTTACTACAGACAAGTGTTAAAATGTAGGGAAAAACAAGTGTCATTAGACAAATTCTTAGTAAAACAAGCAAGTCCTAGTGGTATGCAGGCAAAATGTGCCAGAGTGTGCATACCAGTGAAGTCCTCACTGCCTGATGTGATAATGGAAGGGGACTCCCCTTCCAAACAGTAACTCCTCTCTTCCTCCCACCTCCTCACCATCTTCCATACGCCTACAGCATTCAACAGCAAGGTAAGTAATAACTTGAACATAGCTTTGTAGGTTTATTTAGATGAATTAGGTAAAAAAATTTAGTTTGATGTGGGGTTTTTGGGGTAGTCAGGAACGGATTAATTCATTTCCCTTTATTTCTTATGGGGAAATTAGCTTCGGAATGCGAGTTTTCGGAATACGAGGCGTCTCCAGGAACCAATTAAACTCTTAAACTGAAGTATGCCTGTATATACAATCTATTTACACACTATACATTGTCACACACTATATACATTTACCATCAACACATTCAGAACATCGCGTAGCAGCTGCTTCGTATGGGCCGATAGCAGCTGCCTTGTAGGGGCCAATAGCAGCTGCCTCGTATGGGCCAATAGAAGCTGCCTTGTATGGGCCAATAGCAGCTGCCCTGTATAGGCCAATAGCAGCTGCCTCGTATGGACCAATAGCAGCTGCCTCGTATTGGCCAATAGCAGCTGCCTCGTATGGGCCAATAGCAGCTGCCTCGTATGGGCCAATAGCAGCTGCCTGGTATGGGCCAATAGGAGCTGCCGCATATGGGCCAATAGCAGCTGCCTTATAAGCGAGCCTCACACCCCCAGCAAATTCTCCACATCTCATGACCAGTCATTTATTTATATCCTAATTCACTGCCATACTTGCAAACCGTTAGTCAAATTCAATCAAATGTCTACTATATAAATATCCAGGTCTATATCTCTTTAACCTCTTAGGTCAAGTCTGGTAGAATGGCTCTCAAGGTGAGACTCGTTTCTCCTGCAGGCCGAGATCATAACGGTTATCAATCTTTAGTGTGTTTAGTGGCTCGCATACTGCTTCCTCAGTATTTCGCTCATTTCTTTGTTGTCATCTGTGAAAGTTCCATATCTTTTTCGCAGGGGCCTGATGCTAGATGTGGTTTTTTATCTTGATTTTGCATAGAAGAAAAAATATTTAGTATTTCTCTCTATTTCACTGATGGCCTTTTGCTCTCTTTGCCTCTCCTGGGTTTTGTATGATTCTTGTAGCTTTAGTTCAATTGTTTCTATTTCTCTACCTAACCTTCTTCGCCGTTCATTAGAGAGGGTGCGACTCTCAAGTTGTTCTGTTATTTGTTTTCTTCGCCTATAGAGGGAACGACGTTCTCATTCCAATCTGCATCTCTTCCTGTAATATTTCTTAGGGATATGCGGTTTGAGTATATTTCTAGTGCTACTGAGCCTATTTTTTTCAGGCACTGGTTCAGGTTTGCATTTTTTAACTGTTCTTCCCGTCTTATTTCTGTGAAGTCTTGGTTCATTTGCCCCTAGTTTATCTGTTTATTATTGAAGTTGAATTTGCTGAAATCTCCTCCACGGGGAATCAAGACTGGTTTTAAAGTTCTATTCCCCATGCTTATCAGAACTTCAATTAAGTTGTGATCTGAGTAACAGGTATTTGTAATCATTATGTTCCTGATCAATTCACCATTATTAGTGAAAATGATGTCCAGCGTGTTCTCCTTCCTAGTTGGTTCAACTCTGCTGATTTAAGGCAAACCTGTTGCACATCTGTAGCAGATCATTTGCATGTGACTGTTCATTTAGGCTACTTCTAGGAATTCTCCCTGATAGAACTGTATTAGCTAGGGTCTTCCATTTCAGATGCCGTAGGTTGAAGTCCCCAAGCAGGATGATGTTTGGGGCTGGATTTGTGAGATTTTCTAAGCAGCGTTCTATTTTCATTAGTTTGTGTTTAAACTGCTGCCTCTGGTGACTTATATACAAGGACAATAACTACATTTAGGATCCCTGTTTTGATTATCAGCACTTTCACCATATTGTTTGTGTTGGCATCTATAATACCCACTGTCCAATGCTAAGTAAACAAGTCACAACTAAAAGGTTAAACAATCCATGGCTTACTAAGGGTATACCTAAATCTGTTAACCCTTAAATGGCACATGGCTATATACCATTTGACACCCACAGGTGCATACCAAAAAAAAAAAAAATCTTTTTTCTTCCTAACCTGTTAACTTGTGTTCACTGATCATGGGAAAAATAATAAAAAAATCGTAAGTGGCATATATTGCCCGCTATAGGGTGGAAAAGTCTGGCAAAAAACAGGCGCTGACTCAGCGTGCGTCCCTGGCGGTCTGTTGCTTGCCAGCTGTTAGGCCGGAGTTGCCACAAAGAGATAATTACCTAATTATTTCAATGTCTCTGATTGATTTTTCGTAGTTTTTTTTTTTTTGCTGTAATATTATTCAATAGTGTGTAGTGTGATATATTTATATAATAAAATGAGTGCATCATCGCTGAACTCAAAAATATGGTGTGCATATTGTTGATTCAATTATGTTCATCAAACAGTGAACAGATACTTTGTCAGTTATTACACTATATACACAGGTTATATATAAGTATCTGCATGTTTTGTTCACCATAACGAACCACTAAGTTGCTATTATGAGTCAAAAAGTAATGAGGAGTGACCGCCACACACCAGCCAGCAACTCACTCACTCCCTCAACACCTCATTCGCCCACATTCTCCTCCCACCATACTGTTTTTGCTTTTATTCACTATATACAGACGTTATATATAAGTATCTACATTCGTGTTCACCATAACGAACCACTAAGTTGGCATGCTGAGTGGCAGTGCCAGTGGCAGCCCGCCACTGGCTGCTACTTCCTCCCTCCCTCAAGTCACCTGACTCACCCACATTCTCCTCGCACAATACTGTTTTTGCTTTTATTCACTATATACAGATGCTATACATAAGTATCTACATTCGTGTTCACCATAACGAACCACTAAGCTGGTATGCTGAGTGGCAGTGGCAGCCAGTTGCAGCCTGCCCCTGGTTGCCACTCCCTCCCTCCCTCACCTCACCTGACTTGGCATCATTCTCCACCCACCATACTGTTTTTGCTTTTATATGCAGACGTTATATATAAGTATTTACATGTTCACCATAACTGTACATCTAAGCTTGTATGGTGAGTAAAGGCACAAAGACGTAGCTACTCACATAGTCAGCTGATGGCTACCGACCTCAAGGCCAGACGCACTAATATTTCTCCTCCCTTACTTACTTCTTTGTGGTGTTATTATGCTATATACACACATTATATATAAATATCTATCTGTTTTATTCACCATACCTGTACAAGTAAACTGGTATGGTGCCCAAAGACCATAGTGGCCATCAGGAAACATGATAAATCGTGGAGACGACGCCACCGCCCTCACCAAAATGGCGGCTCCCAACCTACTCCTCTTGCTGTTTATACCCTCTATACACACGTTATATATAAGTATCTACATTTGTGTTCACCATAGCGAACCACTAAGCTGGTATGGTGAGTGCAGTCAATAAAAGGTGGCCACACACAGTCAGAAGACAATGCCACTACCCTCCCCTCCCTCAGCATTACTCCTCCCAACATGGAGCACAGCGCTAAATATCACCACAATCCTGTTATTATCAGAACCCTGGTCAGTTTTATCAGTCAGGGGTCTTCTGTAATAATATCATCGCTACATAATTGCATGAACAAGTATATTATGGCATTTTTAGGCGATACTGTGGTCACAAGCTGAACAGCAGTGCTGCGAGCTCATGCTGCGTGTGTCAGGCTTGGTGGCTCACTCAATACTGAGGCCCCTAACACCCAGGAATTTGACCCACGATTTTTAAAAAAAATGGCGTCTGTTTACAAGAGCCCTGATGAAGGTGTGGTGAATCCTTTGTATCAGCGGGCCATTTAAATCTTGCGTAGTACTCCAAAACATCATATGATGCGATGCACAATTTACTGCAAGTCGGTCAAAGCATCATATGATGCAATGTGCAATTTAAGGGTTAATAAAAAGCATGACCATGAGAAGAAGTACCAGTATTGGTTAGGGGTCATCTCCAAAGCAGTTTCAAGGAGATACTCATCAATGCTGTCCAAAATATTAGGAGAGCCAAAATAAAAATACCCAACCATATCTTTCCTATAAAATTTCTGTGGCTAGATCCTAGAAACAGAGTAAATTTGTTACACAGAATTTTCCAGATCCAAAACCATACTGTCTGTCTGTTATTATATAGTTTTTCTCCAGGGGTTCTACCCATTTAGTTTTAATTATTTTTTCCAATATTGTGACTATTACACTTGTCAATGATATACATGTCTATATTTAATGGGATCTTCCCTGCTGCCACTGTTGTAGAGTGCTGCTGCCTCTAATATCAACTGGGAGTCTGAAATAGGTAGCATAGTGGGACAGGTCTATATATGATGGTCTGTTGAAGTGGAATGCTGAGCTCAGGTGCACATTCTCTCAGTACCCATGGTAAAACTCCATCTGGGCCAAATGCTTCGTAATTACAATTATTACTTAACCTATACCTATAATAGGTTAAGTAACAATTGTAATTACGAAGCTATAAGATGCTTATCTTAAGATACTAACAAGGTTAGGTAAGGTCGGTGTTTTCTATGAAGCTTTTTAAGGGTATCTATTATGTTTAGTATATCACCTATGCACGTAGTTAATAAGTCAATATTGACTATACGAATTTGCGAGAACGGGTTGCACACACACAGTACTCCGCGAGTGTGTGATATGCTGCGAAACAGCCAACGGGGCAGAGTGGCACCGTGCACTCCATGCACCAGATGCTGATGCATCTTCGCTTTTGTGATCTGTGTGTAGTGTTCCTGCATACTATGCACACACGTTTACCCTTCTCCTGTGATGCTGTGCCTGGCATATACTTCAGTATGTGTACCTCGAAGTTCTCATTACCCCGCAATCTGTCTGGAGCTGCGTATGGCATTGTTGCTTGCACCTTGCGTGGTACTATGGACTCCTGCCTGCCATACTTTACTAGCAGCTGTGACAGAACACTGGCACTGAAGGTACATGTAGACAGTGAAGAGCAGAGGTGCCATAGGCACAATCAGAGAACACTGTATAAACATCAGAGGTCCGCAGTTGTTCAACGTCCTCCCAGCGACTATAATAAATATTGCCGGAACAACCGTGGACATCTTCAAGAGAAAACTGGACTGTTTTCTAAGAGAAGTTCCGGATCAGCTGGGCTGTGGTGGGTATGTGGGCCTGCGGCCCGCTCCGAGGAACAGCCTAGTGGACCAAACTTTCACAAGTCAAGCCTGGCCTCGGGCCAGGCTTGGGGAGTAAAAGAACTCCTAGAACCCCATCAAGCAGGTATCAAGCAGACGGTTTCCTGCCGGACTTCACTAAGTACATATTGAAGCAGTTGAGCACTGCAACATCCTTGAGGTGGAAGAAGAACTTTTTCGTCCACTTCACAGACCTGCGCACGCACTCCACACCACCAAGCATCATGTCACATTTATCGACGAGGCGCATGTTCACGTTATAGTCTATGACACAGTCCGGCTTATACATGGGGTTGCGCATATAAAAATGGACCTTCCCACTGTTCAACATGGCACTAGTGTGAATCGTCGTCAGCATATTCACCTCGTGTCTGTCCTCCCACTGCACTGACAGCATATTGTCACACTTGCGCAACTGGTACTCGCCCATGGATATACCTATACCGAACACTGGCATTTCCTTCCCGAGGACCTTCACAGTGCTACATATGCTGGTGTTGTGGGCAAGGAGGTATCTGGTCAACAGGGGGCTGGTGTAATAGTTGTCAGTGAACAGTATATGCCCCCTGTTCAGCACTGGTTCCATCAGGGTTTTTACGACACTGCCAGAGAACCCATGTTCATCTTGAGCTGGTATGTCGACGTCTGTACCAGACTACAAGATCATGTCCAGGACGATACCAGTCTCACAGTCGCACAGCATGAAAAACTTTAGTCCAAAACAGTGCCGCTTGGAAGGGATGTACTGCTTGAAAGCCAGTCTGCCCTTGAACAGTACAAGCAACTCGTCGATAACGACATTCTGTCCAGGTACAAAATAATCCCTGAAGTTCCCTCGCAGGTCGCTGAATACCTTGCGTACCTTCCACAGTCTGTCGCGTCTGTCCTCATTTGCATTGTTCTCGAAATGCAGGCGCCTGAGAATCAAGTGGAACTTATCCCGCGACACATACCGGTTGAAGACGGGTGATGGAACAAGGCTGTCTTTGTTTGAAAGTACGGAAGATGTTCAGTGACATGAGAGGGAAGTTCAGGGATTATTTTGTACCTGGACAGAATGTGGTTATTGACGAGTCGCTTGTACTGTTCAAGGGGCGACTGGCATTCAAGCAGTACATTCCATCAAAGCGGCACCGATTTGAACTGAAGTTTTTTGTGCTGTGCGACTGTGAGACTGGTATTGTCTTGGACATGATATTATATTCTGGTACAGACGTCGACATACCGGCTCAAGATGAACACCGGTTCTCTGGCAGTGTTGTAAAAACCCTGATGGAACCGTTGCTGAACAAGGGGCATGTACTGTACACCGACAACTATTACACCAGCCCCTTATTGACCAGATACCTCCTTGCCCACAACACCGGCGTATGTGGCACTGTGAAGAGCCATAGGAAGGAAATGCCAGTGTTCGGTATAGCTATAGCCGTGGGTGAGTGCCAGCTGCGCAAGTGTGACAATACGCTGTCAGTGCGGTGGAAGGACAGACGCGAGGTGAATATGCTGACTACGATTCACACCGGTGCCATGTTGGACAGTGGGAAGGTCTACTTTCAGACACGCAACACCGTGTATAAGCCAGACTGTGTCATAGACTATAACGTGAACATGCGCCTCGTCGATAAGTGTGACATGATGCTTGGTGGAGTGGAGTGCGTGCGCAAGTCTGTGAAGTGGACTAAAAAGTTCTTCTTCCACCTCATGGATGTTGCAGTGCTCAACTGCTTCAATATGTACTTAGTAAAATTTGGCAGGAGACCGTCTATACGTACATTCAGTGCTGATGTTGTGTCACAGCTGCTAGTAAAGTATGGCAAGGAGGGTTCTGTTGTACCACGCGGAGTGCAAGCAACAATGCCACATGCAGCTCCAGACAGATTGAGGGGTAATGAGAACTTGGGAGTACATATGCTCGAGTATATGCCAGGCACAGCATCACGGGAGAAAGGTAAACGTGCGTGTATAGTATGCAGGAACACTACCCGCAGAGAACCGAAACGAAGATGTATCAGCACCTGGTGCATGGAGTGCAAGGTGCCACTCTGCCCCGTTGGCTGTTTCGCAGCATATCACACACTCGCGGAGTACTGAGTGTGTTTATGGTGTGTGTATATAGTGTGTGATACTGTACAGTGTGTATATAAAGTGTAAATATAAATTTATTTGGCATGATACATTGGAAATTGTGCAGGATAAGTGAACTTGTTTGCGATGCACGTAACACAGTGTCTACGGACAGTACGGACGTTGTACTGCGATATTATAGTGTACGTGTTCATTATACATTGGATTGGCACATAAAAACAATGAAAATGTATCAGGAAATGTGTGCAATAAATGAACGAAAATATATTTGCGGCAACTCGCGCGCCCCATAGCAGCCAAAGTAAGTACAATTTCGAATTTTTTTTTACATACCCATACTCAGGGAAGGGTTTTTGACACTTTAAAAAGAAAAAGGAATTTTTTCCAGAGAATTTATTTCCTGCGCACTGCGGGGGTGTCACATTTGGAGGCAACGCAGTTAAGGGGTTAAGGAGTACTGTAATACGTGGTTTAAACTCCATCAACCTTGGTCCCCGTTAGAAAAGTGATTAAGTGTAGAGACCTTATATTGTAAAAATCCATGCTACAATTGTATATTACCAAGAGAGTCTACAGTAAAATAATGACTAAGCCCAGATTTGTGTGGGACCAATAGTCAGTTCATCCATTATGTTTATGTTTGGTGAAGAGTATCACTCAATCTCAACAATCCATTAACATAATCATGTGTTCCCATAGTTAATAAGTGTAGAATAATCCGGAGTTGGTCAATAAAACCCATGTGTAAAGATTTAACCCACTGTGCACTTATTGTCCAACTTAGACTAAGAATACTTGACCCTTCCTCAATTATCACATACGATATATACGTTTGTTTCCTTCCATTATTAGTAAGAAAGTAAGAACGGGTTTTGTTAGTCATATTCTTGGGTATGACTTACAAGCAACCCTGCTGCTGCAAATGTTACCAAAAAATATTATCAAATATTATTACCAAAAAAAAATTATATAACAAAAAATATTATAATATAAACATATCCCATACTCTGGGATATGTTTATAAAAAATATTGACCTTGCTGTGGATATGTTAATCTGTCAGTAATATTAACTAACTAATATTAACTCTAGAATAGCTAATACAAAGAATGTATGTAAATATTACGTAATTTGTATTAGTAAATAAAGTACTGTAATATTACTTTTTGTTGTAAATACATCTAGCTTAACCAAATATTCTTTCCACAGGATAACAAGCCAGAGGAATGTTCAGTGTGTTATAACGATTATGACGACAATCAGCTACGGCCTCGCACACTGCTATGCGGCCACACATTCTGCTCCCAGTGTATTGACAATTCTATAAAGAATGGTCAGCTGACTTGCCCCAGCTGCCGTGGCCAGCACGCTGCCACAGCTGCTACTCAGTTCCCAATTAGCTATGGCATGGAGGCTTTAGTTAGGAAACTCAAAAATATCCAGCAAACACAAGAGAAAACTGTACCCGCAAAAAAGAAGTTTCGTTCCATGTTGCAAGAGCAGAAGAGCAGCATTAGCAGCCTCATTAAAAGCTGTGTAGAGGTACTGTCCCAGTTGGGGGAGTACCGGGGGCAGCTGGGGGACTGGAAGACTCATCACCTCCAGCTCCAGGACAGACTCTATGCTCTGGTAGAGCAGAACAAGTCAGCAATGAAGCTCTTGGAACTGGAGGATACCAGTGTGGTGGATATGACAACACAAGGAGAGGAAGGGAAGACTCAGCTGCAGGTCATGTTGGGGAACCTCGACACAGTCAACACCCCACAGGAGGTTGACACAACCATAGACACAGCTGATGAGTGCAGCACGAAAATAAAAGATTGGCTGGAGAAGTGCCAGGAACTCTTCCCAGATGTCAAGACTGTCCACACCTCAGTGAAGGTACGCTGCTGAAGTTCACATTGTTCTCACCCAACTGAGTGTAGTATTGCCTCTATATAAACACTTTTGACATGGAGACACATCAAGATGAGAGTTGACTTTATAGATAGGAAACTTTTTGCTCTAACACCTGAAACATTTTTATTAATAAAGTCAACTGTCATCTTGGTGTTTCTCTACACTGTTGTCAGTGTAGAGAAACACCATTACTTATAGTTTTCAGTTACTTTACTCAGAGCCTGATGCTTCATTATAGTGCAGTTACTTTACTCACAGCCTGATGCTTCATTATAGTCCAGTTACTTTACTCAGAGCCTGATGCTTCATTATAGTCCAGTTACTTTACTCAGAGCCTGATGCTTCCTTATAGTCCAGTTACTTTACTGAGAGCCTGATGCTTCATTATAGTCCAGTTACTTTACTCAGAGCCTGATGCTTCATTATAGTCCAGGTTCCACCATTAATGTTTGTGTTGGTAATGACAGGTGCAGGAGACCATCAGGGAGGCCCTGGAGATGATGACCACAGAGACAGGTGCCACAGCTGACCCCGGACACCTGGGAGACTCAGCCTCCAGCATCATGGATAAAGTTCAGGAAATCACTGGAGAGATCCACCAGAAGCAATTAACAGTAAGTTTTTTATTTTCTCTCGTAGTTCATACACAAGATATTGAGTTGTGTCTCGAGGAGAGGAAGCCTGTTCTTAGGTTTATGGAGGTTCCCCAAGGTCAACTACTGACTTTCCTTAACATACAATCCACAATAGTTGCCTAACTCCTGGATAAATATTTACTGGTTGGTGAACAGAGGCAACAGGTGAAAGGCAACAGGAAACATGTTAACCATTTCTGGCCTGCATGGTGATTGAACCCGCGATCCTGGCCCCCCTCACAGAGGCGCAGAGAGCGGGAGACACTCCACCAACCTTTCCAAAAAAGTATACCTGGTTGATGGGGTTCTGGGAGTTGTTCTACTCCCCAAGCTTGGCCCGAAGCCAGGCTTAACTTGAGAGAGTTTGGTCCACTAGGCTGTTGCTTGGAGCGGCCCGCAGGCCCACATATCCACCACAGCCCGGTTGATCTAGAACTCCTTAGGGGAAACAATCTAGTTTCCACTTGAAGATGTGTACGGTTGTTCCGGCAATATTTCTTATGCTCGCTGGGAGGACGTTGAATCCAGTAAGACAGCGAACCAAATCAGACCACTGCTGGGTACAAAGAAAGTGAAGCCTTAAAATTGCCAACGAACTCCACAACAATGCCAGCACCAACGCCATGCCAGTAGAGGGATGGGGGGAGGGGGCTGGAGCTACAGGTCCAGCACCAACCCCCTGCCAGTAGATGGGGGGCTGGAGCTACAGGTCCAGCACCAACCCACTGCCAGTAGAGGGGGGGGGGGCTGGAGCTACAGGTCCAGCACCAACCCACTGCCAGTAAAGGGGGGGCTGGAGCTACAGGTCCAGCACCAACCCCCTGCCAGTAGAGGGGGGGCTGGAGCTACACATCCAGCACCAACCCCCTGCCAGTAGAGGGGGGCTGGAGCTACAGGTCCAGCACCAACCCACTGCCAGTAGAGGGGGGCTGGAGCTACAGGTCCAGCACCAACCCACTGCCAGTAAAGTGGGGCTGGAGCTACAGGTCCAGCACCAACCCACTGCCAGTAAAGGGGGGCTGGAGCTACAGGTCCAGCACCAACCCCCTGCCAGTAGAGGGGGGGGGGCTGGAGCTACAGGTACAACTCCAACCCCCTGCCAGTAGAGGGGGGCTGGAACTACAGGTCCAGCACCCACCCCTTGCCAGTAGTGTGGGGCTGGAGCTACAGGTCCAACACCAACCCTCTGCCAATAGAGCAGGGCTGGAGCTACAAGTCCAACACCAACCCCCTGCCAGTAGAGGGGGGGCTGGAGCTACACGTCAAGCACCAACCCCCTCCCAGTAGAGGGTTGGGGGCTGGAGATACAGGCGCAGCACCTACCCCCTGCCAGTAGAGGGGGGCTGGAGCTATAGGTCCAGCACCAACCCTCTTCCAGTAGAGGGGGGCTGGAGCTACAGGTCCAGCACCAACCCCCTGCCAGTAGAGGGGGCTGGAGCTACAGGTCCAGCACCAACCCCCTGCCAGTTGAGGGGGGGGGCTGGAGCTACAGATGCAGCACCAACCCCCTGTAAGTAGAGGGCGGGGGGGGGGGGCCTGGAGCTACTGGTCCAGCACCAACCCCCTGCCAGGAGAGGGGGCTGGAGCTACAGGTCCAGCACCAACCCCCTGCCAGTAGAGGGAAGGCTGGAGCTACAGGTCCAGGGCCAACCCCCTGCCAGTAAAGGGGGCTGGAGCTATAGGTCCAGCACCAACCCCCTGCCAGTAGAGGAGGGCTGGAGCTACGGGTCCAGCACCAACCCTCTTCCAGTAGAGGGGGGCTGGAGCTACAGGTCAAGCAGCTACCCCCTGCCAGTAGAGGGGGGCTGGAGCTACAGGTCCAGCACCAACCCGCTGCCAGTAGAAAGGGGCTTGAGCTACAGATGCAGCACCAACCCCCTGCCAGTAGAGGGGGGGGGGGCCTGGAGCTACTGGTCTAGCACCAACCCCCTGCCAGGAGAGGGGGCTGGAGCTACAGGTCTAGCACCAACCACCTGCCAATAGAGGGAAGGGTGGAGCTACAGATCCAGGGCCAACCCCCTGCCAGTAGAGGGGGCTGGAGCTACAGGTCCAGCACCAACCCCCTGCCAGTAGAGGGAAGGCTGGAGCTACAGGTCCAGGGCCAACCCCCTTCCAGTAAAGGGGGCTGGAGCTACAGGTCCAGCACCAACCCCCTGCCAGTAGAGGAGGGCTGGAGCTACAGGTCCAGCGCCAACTCCCTGCCAGTAGAGGGGGGCTGGAGCTACAGGTCCAGCGCCAACCCCCTGCCAGTAGAGGAGGGCTGGAGCTACAGGTCCAGCACCAACCCCCTGCCAGTAGAGGGGGGCTGGAGCTACAGGTCCAGCGCCAACCCCCTGCCAGTAGAGGAGGGCTGGAGCTACAGGTCCAGCACCAACCCCCTGCCAGTAGAGGGGGGGGGCCTGGAGCTACTGGTCCAGCACCAACCCCCTGCCAGGAGAGGGGGCTGGAGCTACAGGTCTAGCACCAACCACCTGCCAATAGAGGGAAGGGTGGAGCTACAGGTCCAGCACCAACCCCCAGCCAGTAGAGGGGGGCTGGAGCTACAGGTCCAGCACCAACCCCCTGCCAGTAGAGGGGGGCTGGAGCTACACGTCAAGCACCAACCCCCTCCCAGTAGAGGGGGGCTGGAGATACAGGTGCAGCACGAAACCCCTGCCAGTAGAGGGGGGCTGGAGCTACAGGTCCAGCACGAAACCCCTGCCAGTAGAGGGGGGCTGGAGCTACTGGTCCAGCACTAACCCCCTGCCAGTAGAGGGGGGGCTGGAGCTACAGGTCCAGCACCAACCCCCTGCCAGTAGAGGGGGGCTGGAGCTACAGGTCCAGTACGAAACCCCTGCCAGTAGAGGGGGGCTGGAGCTACTGGTCCAGCACTAACCCCCTGCCAGTAGAGGGGGGGTGGAGCTACAGATCCAGCACCAACCCCCTGCCAGTAGACGGGGGGGCTGGAGCTACTGGTCTAGCACCAACCCCTTGTCAGTTGAGGGGGGCTGGAGCTACAGGTCCAGCACCAATCCCCTGCCAGTAGAGGTGGCTGGAGCTACAGGTCCAGCTCCAACCCCCTGCCAGTAGAGGTGGGCTGGAGCTAATGGTCCAGCACTAACCCCCTGCCAGTAGAGGGGGGCTGAAGCTACAGGTCCAGCACTAACCCCCTGCAAGTAGAGGGGGGCTGGAGCTACAGGTCCAGCACCACCCCTCTGCCAGTAGAGGGGGTCCTGGAGCTTCAGGTCCAGCACCAATCCCCTGCCAGTAGAGGAGGGCTGGAGCTACAGGTCCAGCACCAACCCCCTGCCAGTAGAGGGGGGCTGGAGCTACAGGTCCAGCACCAAACCCCTGCCAGTAGAGGGGGGCTGGAGCTACAGGTCCAGCACCAACCCCCTGCCAGTAGAGGGAAGGCTGGAGCTACAGGTCCAGGGCCAACCCCCTGCCAGTAGAGGGGGGGGGCTGGAACTACAGGTCCAGCACCACCCCTCTGCCAGTAGAGGGGGGCTGGAGCTACAGGTCCAGGGCCAACCTTCTGCCAGAAGAGGGGGCTGGAGATATAGGTCCAGCACCAACCCCTTGCCAGTAGAGGGGGGCTAGAGCTGCAAGTCCAACACCAACCCCCTGCCAGTAGAGGAGGGCTGGAGCTACAGGTCCAGCACCAACCCCCCCCCCCCTGCCAATAGAGGGGGGCTGGAGCTACAGATCCAGCACCATTCCCCTGCCAGTAGAGGGGGGCTGGAGCTGCAGGTCCAGCACCAACCCTCTGCTAGTAGAAAGGGGCTGGAGCAACAGGTCCAGCACCCACCCCTTGCCAGTAGATGGGGGCTAGAGCTGCAAGTCCAACACCAACCCCCCTGCCAGTAGAGGGGGGGGGCTGGAGCTACAAGTCCAACACCAACACCCTGCCAGTAGAGGAGGGCTGGAGCTACAGGTCCAGCACCAACCCACCCCACCCCCCCATCCTGCTTGTAGAGGGGGCTGGAGCTACAGATCCCACACCAACCCCCTGCCAGTAGAGGGGTCTGGAGCTACAAGTCCAACACCAACCCCCTGCCAGTAGAAAGGGGCTGGAGCAACAGGTCCAGCACCCACCCCTTGCCAGTAGTGTGGGGATGGAGCTACAGGTCCAGCACCAACCCCCTGCCAGTAGAGAGGGGCTGGAGCTACGCGTCCAGCACCCACCCCTTCCCAGTAGATGGGGGCTAGAGGTGCAAGTCCAACACCAACCCTTTGCCAGTAGAGGGGGCTAGAGCTACAAGTCCAGCACTAACCCCCTGCCAGTAGAGAAGGGGCTTGAGCTATAGGTTCAGCAACAACCCCCTGCCACTAGAGGGGGCTGGAGCTACAGATCCAGGGCCAACCCCCTGCCAGTAGAGGAGTGCTTGAGCTACAGGTGCAGGACCACCCCCCCCCCTGCCAGTAGAGGAGGGCTGGAGCTAAAGCTACAGCACCAACCCCCTGCCAGTAGAGGAGGGCTGGAGCTACAGGTCCAGCTCCAATCCCCTGCCAGTAGAGGGGGCCTGGAGCTACAGGTTCAGCACCAACCCCCTGCCATTAGAGGGGGGCAGGGCTGGAGCTACAGGTCCAGCACCAACCCCCTGCCAGTAGAGGGGGGGCTGGAGCTACAGGTCCAGGACCAACCCCCTGCCAGTAGAGAAGGGGCTGGAGCTACAGGTCCAGCACCAACCTTCTGCCAGTAGATGGGGACCGGAGCTACAGGTCCAGGACCAACCCCCTGCCAGTGGAGGGGGGGGGGGCTGGAGCTACAGGTCAAGCACCAACCCCCTTGCCAGTAGAGGGGGCTGGAGCTACAGGTTCAGCACCAACCCCCTGCCAGTAGAGGGGGGGGCTGGAGTTACAGGTCCAGCACCGACCCCTTGCCAGAAGAGGGGGGGGGAGCTGGGCTACAGGTCCAGGACCAACCGCCACCTGCCAGTAGAGGGGGCTGGAGCTACAGGTCCATCATCAATCCCCTGCTAGTACAGGGGGGCCAGAGCTTCAGGTCCTGCATCAACCCTCTGCCAGAAGAGGGGGGCTGGAGCTACAGGTCTAGCACCAACCCCCAGCCAGTAAGGAGGGGGCTGGAGCTACTGGTCCAGCATAAATCCCCTGAGAGTAGAGGGGGCTGGAACTATTGGTCCAGCACCATCCCCTTGACAGTAGAGGGGGCTGGAGCTACAGGTCCTGCACCAACCTCCTGCCAGTAGGGGGGGGCCTGGAGCTACAGGTCCAGCATAATGGGGCTGTCATTGACCACAGGTGATAATGGGGCTGACACTGACCACAGGTGATAATGGGGCTGACACTGACCACAAGTGATAATGGGGCTGACTGCCCACTGGTGATAATGGGGCTGACACTGACCACAGGTGATAATGGGGCTGACACTGACCACAGGGTATAATGGGGCTGACACTGACCACAGGGTATAATGGGGCTGACACTCTCCACTGGTGATAATGGGGCTGACTCTGCCCACTGGTGATAATGGGGCTGACACTGACCACAGGTGATAATGGGGCTGACACTGACCACAGGTGATAATGGGGCTGACTCTGCCCACTGGTGATAATGGAGCTGACACTGTCCACAGGTGATAATGGGGCTGACACTGACCACAGGTGATAATGGGGCTGACACTGTCCACAGGTTATAATAGGGCTGACACTGACCACATGTGATAATGGGGCCGACACTGTCCACATGTGATAATGGGGCTGTCACTGACCACATGTGATAATGGGGCTGACACTGTCCACAGGTGATAATGGGGCTGACACTGACCATAGGTGATAATGGGGCTGACACTGACCACAGGTGATAATGGGGCTGACACTGACCACAGGTGATAATGGGGCTGACACTGCCCACTGGTGATAATGGGGCTGACTCTGCCCACTGGTGATAATGGGTCTGACACTGACCACTGGTGATAATGGGGCTGACGCTGACCACAGGTGATAATGGGACTGACTCTGCCCACTGGTGATAATGGGGATGACACTGTCCACAGGTGATAATGGAGCTGACGCTGACCACAGGTGATAATGGGGCTGACACTGTCCACAGGTGATAATGGGGCTGACACTGACCACAGGTGATAATGGGGCTGACTCTGCCCACTGGTGATAATGGGGCTGACACTGACCACAGGTGATAATGGGGCTGACACTGACCACAGGGTATAATGGGGCTGACACTGACCACAGGGTATAATGGGGCTGACACTGACCACAGGGTATAATGGGGCTGACACTGACCACAGGTGATAATGGGGCTGACACTGACCACAGGTGATAATGGGGCTGACACTCTCCACTGGTGATAATGGGGCTGACTCTGCCCACTGGTGATAATGGGGCTGACACTGACCACAGGTGATAATGGGGCTGACACTGACCACAGGTGATAATGGGGCTGACTCTGCCCACTGGTGATAATGGGGCTGACACTGTCCACAGGTGATAATGGGGCTGACACTGACCACAGGTGATAATGGGGCTGACACTGTCCACAGGTAATAATGGGGCTGACACTGACCACAGGTGATAATGAGGCCGACACTGTCCACAGGTGATAATGGGGCTGTCACTGACCACATGTGATAATGGGGCTGACACTGTCCACAGGTGATAATGGGGCTGACACTGACCATAGGTGATAATGGGGCTGACACTGACCACAGGCGATAATGGGGCTGACACTGACCACAGGGTATAATGGGGCTGACACTGACCACAGGGTATAATGGGGCTGACACTCTCCACTGGTGATAATGGGGCTGACACTCTCCACTGGTGATAATGGGGCTGACTCTGCCCACTGGTGATAATGGGGCTGACACTGACCACAGGTGATAATGGGGCTGACACTGACCACAGGTGATAATGGGGCTGACTCTGCCCACTGGTGATAATGGGGCTGACACTGTCCACAGGTGATAATGGGGCTGACACTGACCACAGGTGATAATGGGGCTGACACTGACCACATGTGATAATGGGGCCGACACTGTCCACAGGTGATAATGGGGCTGTCACTGACCACATGTGATAATGGGGCTGACACTGTCCACAGGTGATAATGGGGCTGACACTGACCATAGGTGATAATGGGGCTGACACTGACCACAGGTGATAATGGGGCTGACACTGACCACAGGTGATAATGGGGCTGACACTGCCCACTGGTGATAATGGGGCTGACTCTGCCCACTGGTGATAATGGGTCTGACACTGACCACTGGTGATAATGGGGCTGACGCTGACCACAGGTGATAATGGGACTGACTCTGCCCACTGGTGATAATGGGGCTGACACTGTCCACAGGTGATAATGGAGCTGACGCTGACCACAGGTGATAATGGGGCTGACACTGTCCACAGGTGATAATGGGGCTGACACTGTCCACAGGTGATAATGGGGCTGACACTGACCACAGGTGATAATGGGGCTGACTCTGCCCACTGGTGATAATGGGGCTGACACTGACCACAGGTGATAATGGGGCTGACACTGACCACAGGGTATAATGGGGCTGACACTGACCACAGGGTATAATGGGGCTGACACTGACCACAGGGTATAATGGGGCTGACACTGACCACTGGTGATAATGGGGCTGACACTGACCACAGGTGATAATGGGGCTGACACTGGAGCCAGAGTCAGCCCCATTATCACCATGTGATAATGGGGCTGACACTCTCCACTGGTGATAATGGGGCTGACTCTGCCCACTGGTGATAATGGGGCTGACACTGACCACAGGTGATAATGGGGCTGACACTGACCACGGGTGATAATGGGGCTGACTCTGCCCACTGGTGATAATGGGGCTGACACTGTCCACAGGTGATAATGGGGCTGACACTGACCACAGGTGATAATGGGGCTGACACTGTCCACAGGTAATAATGGGGCTGACACTGACCACAGGTGATAATGAGGCCGACACTGTCCACAGGTGATAATGGGGCTGTCACTGACCACATGTGATAATGGGGCTGACACTGTCCACAGGTGATAATGGGGCTGACACTGACCATAGGTGATAATGGGGCTGACACTGACCACAGGTGATAATGGGGCTGACACTGACCACAGGTGATAATGGGGCTGACACTGTCCACAGGTTGAGGACCTCCGCAGGATGAGGGAGCCTGTCAAGAGGCTGGTGGAGGCTGGCCGGGTGTTGGCCGTCCAGGAAGACCAAGATGGCCGCCGCTCCGCCAGGATATCTCTACAAGACGGTCAGCTGTACCTCCACCCACTCCTGCGTCAGCCCACGCCCGCCCACGCCCACACCCTCCAGGTTACTTTAATACACCCACTAGTCTTACTGAGTTATGATAACTAATATGATAACATTTTGTTATACAGTTATCAGCATGATTTATTTCATTTCCTGCAGGAGAGAGAGGTTGTGGGCGTGCTGGACCCCTCCTGCACCCTGGCGTTCCTTGACCTCGGGTGGGCGGGGTCAACAAGAGGGCGGGTCACCATCCGGCTGACCCCTGACACTCCGCTGGCCAGACAGTTTGTGTTGTTGTGTACGGGCCAGCGTGGCCACACCTACCGCAACACTAAACTGTTGCAGGTGTGGAACAAGGGTCTGCCGTGGGAGAGTGTGGTGGGCGGAGACTACGAGAGTAATGATGGTGAGGGAGGAGCCCCACTGCTGCCTGACCTCCAGGGGCAGTACCGGAGGTCAGCCCGGGAAAGAGCTGTGTGGGCCAGGTATGTGCCGGGGGGTCCCAAGAGTGCCCAATTCGCCATCGCCATCAGGGACTGCCAGGGTACTGAAAAGTGGTCGCTTTTCTTCGGTGATGTGGTGAGTGGCTTTGATGTGGTGAGGGCAGCAGTCAACCACAGTGACATTACGGAGGTGACTGTGGTGGACTGTGGTGTTGTGCTGCCACTCTAGTTCACTGTACCACCACCATCACTACTGTGGTGTTGTGCTGCCACTCTTGTTCACTGTACCATCACTATCACTACTGTGGTGTTGTGCTGCCACTATAGTTCACTGTACAATCACTATCACTACTGTGGTGTTGTGCTGCCACTCTAGTTCACTGTACAATCACTATCACTACTGTGGTGTTGTGCTGCCACTCTAGTTCACTGTACCACCACCATCACTACTGTGGTGTTGTGCTGCCACTCTAGTTCACTGTACCATCACCATCACTACTGGGGTGTAGTGCTGCCACTCTAGTTCACTGTACCATCACTATCACTACTGTGGTGTTGTGCTGCCACTATAGTTCACTGTACCACCACCATCACTACTGTGGTGTTGTGCTGCCACTCTAGTTCACTGTACCATCACAATCACTACTGTGGTGTTGTGCTGCCACTCTAGTTCACTGTACAATCACTATCACTACTGTGGTGTTGTGCTGCCACTCTAGTTCACTGTACCATCACCATCACTACTGGGGTGTTGTGCTGCCACTCTAGTTCACTGTACCATCACCATCACTACTGTGGTGTTGTGCTGCCACTCTAGTTCACTGTACCATCACTACTGTGGTGTTGTGCTGCCACTCTAGTTCACTGTACCATCACCATCACTACTGTGGTGTTGTGCTGCCACTCTAGTTCACTGTACCATCACTATCACTACTGTGGTGTTGTGCTGCCACTCTAGTTCACTGTACCATCACCATCACTACTGTGGTGTTGTGCTGCCACTCTAGTTCACTGTACCATCACTACTGGGGTGTAGTGCTACCACTCTAGTTCACTGTACCATCACCATCACTACTGTGGTGTTGTGTTGCCACTCTAGTTCACTGTACCATCACTACTGTGGTGTTGTGCTGCCACTCTAGTTCACTGTACGACCACCATCACTACTGTGGTATTATGCTGCCACTCTAGTTCACTGTACCACCACCATCACTACTGTGGTATTATGCTGCCACTCTAGTTCACTGTACCACCACCATCACTACTGTGATGTTGTGCTTCCACTTTAGTTCACTCTACCATCACCATCACTACTGTGGTGTTGTGCTGCCACTCTAGTTCACTGTACCATCACCATCACTACTGTGGTGTTATGCTGCCACTCTAGTTCAGTGTACCACCACCATCACTACTGTGGTGTTGTGCTGCCACTCTAGTTCACTGTACCATCACCATCACTACTGTGATGTTGTGCTTCCACTTTAGTTCACTGTACCATCACTGTCACTACTGTGGTGCTGTGCTGCCACTCTAGTTCACTGTACCATCACCATCACTACTGTGATGTTGTGCTTCCACTTTAGTTCACTGTACCACCACCATCACTACTGTGGTGTTGTGCTGCCACTCTAGTTCACTGTACCATCACTACTGTGGTGTTGTGCTGCCACTCTAGTTCACTGTACCATCACCATCACTCCTGCATCACCATGGACTGCATGTTTTGATGCCAATGTAATTTAAGGACAGACCTTTATCACTATATCATCATAACTTCACTATCTTTGGTATTTATACTTTGGTATCATATACCTGACAATCATGGCTGTATCACCATCACTGCTATAACTTCCCAGTACTGTAACCTATCATTGCTGTATCACTGTAGCTTCACTTTCACCACTATATATCACCATCACCTCAGTGCCCACACTTGGGGTCATATACTGACCATGTTGAGTAACAAATTGTTGGTGTCACTATATGACAGCTGTTGTCACTGTTATACCACCAACAGCTCACTATCACATAACACTGTCACTGCTACACCAACATCATTTCACTGTCTCTGCATTATCACCTCACACTGATATTTTTCCTCCTTACATTCACTGATATATCACTATCATTGCTACAACACCAATACCTTACTGTCACTGCTATATCACCACCATACTATCACAGTTATATCACAATCACTCAGGTGTGTTGTGATATTACCATACTGGACCATGGTGTGTTGTGATATTAACATACTGGTCCATGGTGTGTTGTGATATTACCATACTGGACCATGGTGTGTTGTGATATTACCATACTGGTCCATGGTGTGTTGTGATATTACCATACTGGACCATGGTGTGTTGTGATATTACCATACTGGTCCATGGTGTGTTGTGATACTACCATACTGGTCCATGGTGTGTTGTGATATTACCATACTGGTCCATGGTGTGTTGTGATATTACCATACTGGACCATGGTGTGTTGTGATATTACCATACTGGTCCATGGTGTGTTATGATATTACCATACTGGACCATGGTGTGTTATGATATTACCATACTGGTCCATGGTGTGTTGTGATATTACCATACTGGTCCATGGTGTGTTGTGATATTACCATACTGGCCCATGGTGTGTGTTGTGATATTACCATACTGGACCAAGGTGTGTTGTGATATTACCATACTGGACCATGGTGTGTTGTGATATTACCGCCATGGTGTGTTGTGATATTACCATACTGGACCATGGTGTGTTGTGATAATACCATACTGTTCCATGGTGTGTGTTGTGATATTACCATACTGGTCCATGGTGTGTGTTGTGATATTACCATACTGGTCCATGGTGTGTTGTCATATTACCATACTGGACCATGGTGTGTTGTGATATTACCATACTGGTCCATGGTGTGTTGTGATATTACCATACTGGTCCATGGTTTGTTGTGATATTACCATACTGGTCCATGGTGTGTGTTGTGATATTACCATACTGGTCCATGGTGTGTGTTGTCATATTACCATACTGGACCATGGTGTGTTGCGATATTACCATACTGGTCCATGGTGTGTTGTGATATTACCATACTGGTCTATGGTGTGTTGTGATATTACCATACTGGACCATGGTGTGTTGTGATATTACCATACTGGTCCATGGTGTGTTGTCATATTACCATACTGGTCTATGGTGTGTTGTGATATTACCATACTGGACCATGGTGTGTTGTGATATTACCATACTGGTCCATGGTGTGTTGTGATATTACCATACTGGTCCATGGTGTGTTGTGATATTACCATACTGGTCCATGGTGTGTTGTGGTATTACCATACTGGACCATGGTGTGTTGTAATATTACCATACTGGACCATGGTGTGTTGTGATATTACCATACTGGACCATGGTGTGTTGTGATATTACCATACTGGACCATGGTGTGTGTTGTGATATTACCATACTGGTCCATGGTGTGTTGTCATATTACCATACTGGACCATGGTGTGTTGTGATATTACCATACTGGTCCATGGTGTGTTGTGATATTACCATAATGGACCATGGTGTGTTGTGATATTACCATACTGGACCATGGTGTGTTGTGATATTACCATACTGGTCCATGGTGTGTGTTGTGATATTACCATACTGGTCCATGGTGTGTGTTGGGATATTACCATACTGGTCCATGGTGTGTGTTGTGATATTACCATACTGGTCCATGGTGTGTTGTCATATTACCATACTGGTCTATAGTGTGTTGTGATATTACCATACTGGACCATGGTGTGTTGTGATATTACCATACTGGTCCATGGTGTGTTGTCATATTACCATACTGGTCTATGGTGTGTTGTGATATTACCATACTGGACCATGGTGTGTTGTGATATTACCATACTGGTCCATGGTGTGTTGTGATATTACCATACTGGTCCATGGTGTGTTGTGATATTACCATACTGGACCATGGTGTGTTGTGATATTACCATACTGGTCCATGGTGTGTTGTGGTATTACCATACTGGACCATGGTGTGTTGTAATATTACCATACTGGACCATGGTGTGTTGTGATATTACCATACTGGACCATGGTGTGTTGTGATATTACCATACTGGACCATGGTGTGTTGTGATATTACCATATGGGTGTGAGGTGGTGTTATGACCACACATACACCAGTATGATCATACTGTAGCTGGTGTATGATGTGCTCAAACTGTATAGTGATGTCTTGGCTGATTAGCCTAGTGTCATGAATATTAATTTATGTAGTTATTCTTTTTTCAACAACACACTAGTATTAAATGTGTATTGCCAATGTATGCCATTGCATTAAAGGTTTATCACAGAATTTACAATCTGAGTATTCTGGTAGTGGCTCAGCCTCACTAACCTGCCAAATGTGTCTATAGCCAAGGCGAATTCGCGCAATGACTACATCACACTGCCTGGTTCGGTTACTGTGCTGACCATTCAAATACCTATTATTACAAAACTTGTCATAACTTTTAATACTGCAGCTTTCAGGCCTCTGGGCATTTCTTAGTTCTTCTAAATCTGAAGTAATTTCTTTAATTTGTATGTTATTAATAATTGCATTACATAGTCCAAAGTCATAATCAATGTTTTCTTTCCTACAAGCCTCGTTGGCCAATCGATCTACAAAGTCATGTTTTCCAACTCCAACATGGGATGGGATCCACACAAATTTTATACAAGAGTTATTATCATTGGCAAAAATTCCATTCCATTTAATATTACAAGCTACTTTCAACATACATTGTGATGGGTTATTTAAGGACTGCAGAGCACTTTTAGAGTGACAGAAAATAACTCCACCACCATTGAGCTTAAGGTATTCAGTGGCTAGATAAATACCCAATAGCTCGGTCTGTGTCGTGCTTGCCTAGTTGTTCAATCTCTGTGTACTAGTCATGATCATTTCATTCCCTTTATACACTGCGCATGCACAACCTGTTCTACCAGTGCCTAACTGCACAGAGCCATCAGTAAAGGCATAGGATTCAGTCAGTTTGAGAATTTGAAGATGACTGTCAATAGCTTCTAATGTTATACATCTCAAAATGTCAGTGTTATACATTTATTTTACACTGATGGGAGTATAATGCAGAGAGACCTCCACATCTTTCCAAGGGGGAATATAGTGAACAGTTTTATCAGGGTTAAGAGACACATTCAGTTTCTGAAGATTATAGGCACAACAACTGAGCCACACACTGTAGGGAGCTTTTTGCGGCGGATTGAGGGAACAGTCAGAATTGTTTAGAATGGATCTTAATTTAATTTGAATAGAGCTGGGGGGACCATTATTTTTCAAAGCTTTGGCGCAAAACATAGTACTAAGTAGAACTATTCTTTCGTAAATGGAAGGTAAGTTTAGTTCCTTTCTCATGTTAACAATTCTGACAGTTCTAGGACAACCCAGGATGATGCGCATGGCATCATTCTGTACTACATCTAGGCCTTGTAATTGTTTAGGAGAAAAATTAAGAAGATGCAAGGCATAATAATCAACAACAGATCATGTAAAGGCAATATAAAAACTACGAGCATATTTTATGTTAATGCCAAATCCTTTGCCAACAAGAGTTTTGAGAGGTTTAAGACGCTCAACTAGTTTTTTGCGCAGGTTGCTGACGAGATTTGTATCATTAACCTCGACTCCAAGATATTTATAAGACTCGCAAGTCTCCACGGGCACTCCATTAATAGTATAGTTAACATGAAGAGAATGGGGAATAAGAACCCTTGTTTTATGAACAGAGATTATGAGGCCACATTCTACTACTTTCTTGGAGAATGGATCAAGTAACACTTGTAGCCTTGGTTTACTGTGTGCCATAATACAAATATCATCAGCATAACATATAACAGTTTCCGTAGATTGTATAGGTATGTCATGGATAAGTTTGTGCATAAGTATATTGAAGAGCATAGGGCTTAGGACACCACCTTGAGGTGTGCCTAGTTCGAATGCATCTGTTCTTGTACTTTTAACTCCTTTAAATAGGATACTAGCACGCCTGTTGGATAGGTAGCTCTTTATCCAACTTGACGATTACCTTTGATTCCAAATTCAGCAAGTTGCTCTAATATTATTTCGCCATTCGCTACATCGAAAGCTGACTTTAGGTCAATAAAGGCTGCCTGTGTCCCATCCTGGGAGTTTACAAAATATTCAGCAAAGCATGTTTGTGTGCTACACTTGGGCATGAACCCATATAGGGTTGGGGCCAGTTTTTCTTTGACCTGAAACATGACACGATTGAGAACAATTCTCCAAGACTTTACACATGCAAGATGTAAGGGAAATGGGTCTGAAGTTTTGAGAGTTAGGTTTAGGAATTGGTATTATGAGACTTTGTGTCCATTTCTTTGGCAAGATACCTTGTGAGAGACTCATTTGATAGAAGTCAAGCAGAGGGTGGCTAGGGACATCATTCAGTAAGCTCAAGATGTTATAAGTTATACCATCCTCACCAGGGGCAGTTTGCTTAGGTTTTCCTAATGCTGATGTTAATTCAAAGGGGGTTATAGCAAACTGATCTGTTAAATCTGGTGAGGCGCGTGCTATTTCAATATTAAAGTTTGTGTTAATGTTGGTATGTCTTAAATGCTGCTGTATATCTGGGGGTAAGGAAGAAATTTGTGAGACACTAGACCATTGAGCTAAGAGCATGTCAGCATATTCTGCAGGAGTATGATGAAGCTGAACTGGGGCTGAAGGTTTGGTATTGTTTTTAATTTTGTTCCACATTTCTGATAATGTTGTAGTTCTATTGATACCTTGTAGGAATTGTTCCCAATATGTGTCCTTAACTTGACCCTTAAGCTCTCGAAAATCTCTGTTGGCATTAAGGAATGCAAGTAAATTGTCAGCTGTTTTGTATCGTTTATAAGAGTCAGCAGCTGAAGCGCTTTAGCTCTGCAATAATAATAGGATCCTCTGTCCATGAGGAAGAACGAGTGTTCTTTTTTTTCCTTGATTTAACCCAGGTATCATAATAACTGGTAATAATACTGACAAGATCATTGTAAAAGTGGTCCACTGATACAGGTGTATACCCAGTGTACCACTTATGTACATAAGCCTTAAAGTGCTGTTTAAGATTGTCTGGAATGTTAATTTTAACTCTAGGATGAGGATTGGACCTAATATCCGCCGCCACATTGTATTCACAATATATTGCAAAATGATCACTTACTAGTTTTGGGATGAGCTTAACGTTAACGTTGCTATCTACTAGGCTGTATCCAATCACATAATCCAGTCTACCCCCCAATAAATGGGTCTGTTTATCAGTATCATACACAGTAATATTATGATCATTAAGGTATTTCAAGAAGACCCTTCCATTATTGTTACACTGAACATCACCAAGAGCAGTGTGACGAGCATTAAAGTCACCCATACATAACATAGCTGTGTTACCTGTAGGTGTCGGTAGCAGATCTGCTTTAAGTACACTACATCGTCCATATATGTTATACAGTAGGTAGGAAATGGCTATTTGCAGTTTGTAATTTGAATTTTTGATAATGTATACTATCACTCCTGTGATTTTTAATTAGTTTACAGATTAATCCACTCTTAACATACGTGAGTAGACCAGTTCCAATATCGTTGTTGTATGCTATATACCCAGGTATCCTGGGTGGGACCTTCTTGATAGTTGAGGACGTATATGGTTCCTGTAAACACATCACATCCACGTCTCTCATTTTAGCATACAAGATTACGTCATTTATCCGAAGATTAATACTTCGAATATTCCAAGAAAGAAACTTAATTGTTTTTGTTTGATGAGCCATCGTTAAGTGTCAAGGATATTAAGGTAACATTTAAGCTCGTTAAACACTTGGACAACATAAGCAACTTTGTTCCGTGTGTCCTGAGTACTTTTGTCTAGGAGGCGTTTAACCTGAGTAGGAGTTGGTGTTCTCTTAAACTCTCTACCTGTAACCAAACCAAGGGTGTCTTGACGATCCCTTGAGTTTGCCAGAAAACCTAGTACGACATCAAGTGGCTGTAGAAGCTTAGCCGGTCAAACAGCTAAGACCAAGTGGCGTGGGACTCGGCTATAGAGTATACTCTGGGGTCCTTTGGAATTCGGTTTAAGTTTCAGTAAGCATAGTCACGGACAGGGTAAAGGACAGAGTAGAGCCAATACCGTCCCGTGTTACAACTGCCATATCCACCTTCGGTAAGAGGCAGAACAAGTCAGCAGATTGGTTCGAGGCCATTGCAGAGGAACTCTTACCCCTTGTAGAGGAAAAGAGACGAGCTCTCTCATCCTGCAAAAACCTGCCCTCAGAAAGGAACCTACAGGCCCTCCATACTGCCCGCAGTAGAGTTCAACAAACTGTGAGGTGCTGTGCTAACGATTACTGGCTCCGACTCTGTTCCAGCATCCAGACTGCGGCCACTGTTGGCAACAAAGGAGGCATGTACGAAGGGATCAAACAGGCAACAGGCCCTACACAAAACAGGACGACTCCTCTTAAGTCAGCCACTGGAGAGATCATTAAAGACCGTGATCAACAGATGAATCGCTGGGTAGAGCATTACTCCGAACTCTATTCCAGAAAGCACTTGATCAGCGTAGAAGCCTTGGATGCAGTCAAGTGCCTGCCCATCATGGAAGAACTTGACCTTGAACCGACTGTGGAAGAAGTTGAGAAAGCAGTGGATTCACTTTCCTCAGGGAAGGCCCTAGGAGATGACGAGATTCCGCCTGAAGTTCTCAAGTGCGCTCATGGAACACTTAAAACTGAGCTTCATGAACTTCTGTGCCAGTGCTGGAGGGAGGGCTCGGTGGCACAAGACATGAGATGCAAACATCATCACTCTCTACAAAAATAAAGGTGACAGATGCGATGTAAACAACAATCGTAGCATCTCCCTCCCCAGCGTCAGCAAACTCTTCGCCAGGGTCATCTTGGTCGGGCTTCAGATTCTTGCTGAAGAGTGCACCCCGAGTCAGTGTGGTTTCCAAGCAGAGGTTGACCACTGACATGGTATTCACCCTGAGACAGCTTCAAGAAAAGTGCAGGAAGCAGAGAAAAGCCTTGTACATTGCGTTCATTGCCTTCACTGTCCTATGCTTACAAAACAAGCCACAACCAAAAGGCTTAACAATCCTTGGCTTACAAAGGGAATACTTAAATCCATTAATAAAAAACATGACCTTGAGAAGAAGTATAGGTTAGGAATTGTCTCCAAAGAATTCTCAAAGAATTACTCATTATTGTTATCTAAGATAATTAGACGAGCCAAAACTAAATACTACGAAGATAAATTTACCCAAATAAAGAGCAACATTAAACAAACTTGGAGCACAATTTCACAAATATTGAGATCAAAGAAGTCTTTAAATAACAAACCAACACTCCTGTCCAATAACGATGGTCAGCTTTCAGCCTCTGATTCTGCTATTGAGTTCAATAGGTTTTTCTCTTCCATTTGGTCATCCCTTGCAAATGATATTCCATCTTCCAGTACTGACATTAAGGACTATCTTACAGGTAACTATCCACTGTCTCTGTACCTAAAGCCTATTAATTCCACTGACGTCAATGAGATAATCCTTTCCCTTAAAACCAAGTCTAGTGCCCTTGAGGAGATACCAACTTTAATTTACAAAAAAGCCTCCAGATCTTTAGCCCCTGCTATTGCTTTGCTCTTCAACAAGTCACTTGAACTCCAAACCTTTCCAGATATTCTAAAAAAAAGCGAGAGTAACGCCTGTCCACAAATGTGGTGAGCTCACAGATGTTAACAACTACAGACCTATATCAATCCTGCCAAACTTGTCAAAAATTTTTGAAAAACTAATCTGTAAGCAGCTCTACTCGTATCTAGCAAACACAATATAATTAGCCCTTGCCAATATGGCTTCAGACCCAAAAAAAGCACTAACGATGCACTTATTAGTATGCTTAACTCGATTCATACAGCTCTTGATAAAAATGAGTTCCCTGTTGGGTTATTTGTGGACCTGCGTAAAGCTTTTGACACTGTCAACCACCAAATCTTTCTTCTTAAATTACATCATTATGGAGTCAGAGGACACTCCCTGCAATACCTCAAATCCTACATTACTGACAGGCTCCAGTATGTTTCTGTGAATAATACAATTTCTCCCACCCTACCCATCAACATTGGTGTTCCTCAGGGCAGCATACTTGGCCCTCTCCTCTTTCTCATCTACATTAATGACCTTCCTAATGCCTCCCAACACCTCAAACCAATTCTATTTGCTGACGACACAACCTTCATTTACTCCAGTCCTGACTCCCTTGCTCTAAATGCCACAGTAAATACTGAGCTAAATAAAGTCCATCTTTGGCTAACTGCCAACAAACTCACCCTTAACATTGACAAAACTTTCTATATTCTGTTTGGCAATAAATCCTCTAATCAAATAAATATCAAAATAAACAAAACCCAAATTTGTAACATTAGATGGCAAATTCCTTGGCATTCTCATTGACCACAAGCTGAATTTCCAGGGACACATTCTAAATATATCAAAAAAAGTTTCAAAAACTGTGGGCATTCTTTCTAAGATCAGATATTATGTACCACGCCCTGCCCTGGTGACTCTCTATTACTCCCTTATCTATCCATATCTCAACTATGGTATTTGTGCTTGGGGCTCTACTACCCAAAATCATTTACGTCCTCTAATTACTCAACACAAAGCTGCTATTAGGACAATATCCAACTCTGGCCCCAGACATCACTCGGTACCCCTACTCAAATCTCTGAATATGTTAGACATTAAGTCATTGCACATTCTCTCATGTGTATTATACATATATAAAACGCTAAACTGTAATGCCAATCCTGACCTCAAAAGCTTCATAGAAGGTTGTAACAGAACCCATGAGCACCACACCAGAAATAAATACAGTTTTGATATTCCTAGAGTACGACTTAATCAAACTAGAAATGCTCTACAAATCAAGGGGCCCAGAATGTGGAATGACCTTCCCAACCATGTTAAAGACTGTACCTCTCTCAACCAGTTTAAGATAAAAACGAAGCTATACCTAATAAATTCCCTGTAACCTACCTTACCCCTCTATTGTCAACGAATGTCAGTTTTTTTTAAAGAGCGCTGCTAGTCGACAGAATTGTATTTGTAATGCTTTTTCAGCTATGTTTTCATTTCTTGTTTTCATTTTACTCTTTATCCTCAATTAGTATTAAGCTTTAGTCATTTAAGTTTATCATGCCCGAAACGCTTTGCGTAATAGTGGCTTTAGGCATTGTATGTCCACCAATCTTTGTAAAAAATTTCATGTATGTATGTACCTTACCTAAATAAACATTTATTTATTTATTTATTTATTCATTGACCTTACAATGGCCTTCGACCTCGTGAGCAGGGACGGACTCTTCAAGATCTTGGCCAAAATTGGCTGGCCACCCACCCTACTCAGCATGATACAATCGTTCCACAAGAACATGAAGGGCACGGTCGTGTACGACGGCTCAACTTCTGAACCATTCAACATCAAGAGTGGTGTTAAACAGTGGTGCGTTCTTGCTCCAACCCTGTTTGGCAACTTCCTCGCGATCCTCGGCAAGCATGCCTTTGAAACAACCACAGAGGGCATCTATCTCCGTACAAGATCTGATAGAAAGCTCTATAATCTATCCAGACTCCGAGCAAAGACAAAAGTACAGATGCGAATCCTCAGGGAGTTCCTCTTTGCCGACGACGAAGCGATCATACACACAGCAGAACGCCTGCAGCAACCGCTTTGCCGCAGCCTGTTCCGCATTCAGCTTGACAATCAGCCTGAGGAAGACACAGGTGATGGGACAAGACGTCAATGAGCTACCCTGTAGAAACATAGCAGACTATGTGCTGGAGGCAGTTCACGAGTTTGTGTACCTGGGCTCCACAATCTCAGACACCCTTTCCCTGGACACTGAACTCAACAGGCGTATCGGGAAGGCCGCAACAACACTGGCCAGGCTCACAAAGCGTGTTTGGGAAAATGCCAAACTGACAGTGCACACCAAGGCACAAGTCTTCATGGCATGCGTGGTGAGTACACTTCTCTACGGCTTGGAATCCTGGACCCTGCGCTCTCGCCAGGAGAGACGGCTTAATACCTTTCACATGCGGAACCTGAGACGCATCCTTGATATCACATGGAAAGACCACGTCACCAAGAATACAGGACTCGAGGGAACAAGAGTCCCTTCAATGTTCACTCTCCCGAAACAGACACTTGCGATGACTGGCACATGTCACACATATGGAAGATGGCCGCAAACCAAAGGACCTCTTGTATGGAGAACTGGCATCAGGAAGGAGACCTACCGGAAGACCTCAGCTGCGTTTCAAAGACGGCTGCAAACGCGACCTCAAGCAGATGAGCATCGACATCAACAGAGGAGGTCTCGACCACTGTCAGACGCACCCGCTTCGGCGTTTACCTGCACTCGCTGTAGTTGGGACTGTCATTCTCGGGTTGACCTTCACAGCCACAGCAGGCGCTGCATCCAACTACACTATAACAACTAGACACCCAGGGCACAACTCCATAACCCGCACGGGGTTGACCTTCACAGCCACAGCAGGCGCAGCATCCAACTAGACACCCAGGGCACAACTCCATAACCCGCACGGGGTTGACCTTCACAGCCACAGCAGGCGCGGCATCCAACTAGACTATAATAACTACACACCCAGGACACAACTCCATAACCCGCACGGGGTTGACCTTCACAGCCACAGCAGGCGCGGCATCCAACTACACTATAACAACTAGACACCCAGGGCACAACTCCATAACCCGCACGAGGTTGACCGATGCCTACTTCTAGTTAAGGTAATTATGGCAAAATTATAGTACTAATAAAGACAATCATGTTAATATTATAGTAATAATTAGGTAATTTTTGTAAAATTATAGTAATAATTAAAGAAATTATGGTAATATTATAGTAATAGTTCAGGTAATTATGGTAATATTATTGTATTCTTTAGGTAATTATCTTATATTCCTTTCAATATCTTATGACATTTAAAAGGTTTTTAATAACATAAGTTTATTTACTCAAGAGAGGAAAGACTCCTGAAGGAAAACCGGACTTTAGATAAAACTTGTCAAATATATATCCAAAAATACAGACTTCACACGATTGCACACACACACACACACACACACACACAAGTGTGTGTCGCGCGCGGGAGACGGTAGGAGACACACGCGATTAGTGAGGTCCGCGGAAATTCGTCAATTTCTCGGGACATTGAAGGAGTATAGAGGCTAGATCATAGTATTTGGCCTCTCGCAGTGTGTAGCTAGCAGGGTGCAACATAGCATAGTCATATCGCTAGCGATAGTGCGAAGATTTGGCGAAGAAACCGAAAGTGGACTAGGGCATCATCGGTGCATGTAAGTGTGTGACCTGACCGGGTGGGAGCCCCACCGTGGAACTACCTGATTGTGCTGTGAGTGGTGACTGTGATCAGTGGTACAGTGAATTAATGAACTGTCACATAACGATACAGTGACTGACTCCAGAGCTTTGTGTAGACAGAGAAGAACCGACCTCATCAATCTACCAGCACTTAGTGAATCGCCTAGTGGGAGACAACGATGGATAACCATCGTCATCATACATCGCTTACTCATCTGGTTGTGTGAGCGGGAGGCAGACTGGTATGTACCCCCTCTCTGGTCAATTAATCAGGTGTACAGATTGAGGTAAAAGATTATCAAATTCTAGTTCAGGATATCATATATATTTAAAAATCTCCGAGTGGCTCATTTAGGCAGAGGTAATGCATAAGGGATATCTTGACACATACAAGCACACCCGCCCACGTACGTATACACGCACACAAGTGTGCACACGCTAAAACAGAAACACACACACGTACACACACACACACACACACACACAATTGTTCAGTCAGGGGAAAAGGCATCAACACCTGGGATAGGACCTTACTATCCCCCCCCCCCCTTTTGACCCCACCATCTGACCTGACCTGACTTAGTCGCCATCTCCGCCCCCACCCCCAGTCCCCCGCATCGCCCATACACACACTCTTCCCCTCCCCACTCTCCCTCTCTCCCACTATCTCTCTCCTGCTCTCTCTCTCCTGCTCTCTCTCTCTCTCTCTCTCTCTCTCTCTCTCTCTCTCTCTCTCTCTCTCTCTCTCTCTCTCTCTCTCTCTCTCTCTCCCTCCCTCCCTCCCTCCCTCCCCCTCTCCCTCCCTCTCTTTCCTTCCCCCTCCCTCCCCCTCTCCCTCCCTCTCTTTCCTTCCCCCTCCCTCCCCCTCTCCCTCCCTCTCTTTCCTTCCCCCTCCCTCCCCCTCTCCCTCCCTCTCTTTCCTTCCCCCTCCCTCTCTGCCCACACACACACACACACACACACCTCCCCCCCCTCTCTCCCTCACCCGCTCTCTCCCTCACCTGCTCTCTCCCTCACCCGCTCTCTCCCTCACCCACTCTCTCCCTCTCCTCTCTCTCCCTCCCGCCTCTCTCCCCATCTCCTCCCCCCCCCTCCCCTTATACTTTCTTCTCACTTCAGTGGAAGGGTCGGATCCCCCCCCACCCACCCATTTATCTCTCCCTTTATCACTCCCTTTCTCTCTCTCTCTTTCTCTCTCTCTTCCTCTCTCTCTCTCTCTCCCTCCCCCATCCCAACAGGGTCAAGCATGGCAACCAGAGGTCCCAGGGGAACAGGATAGAGCCAAGGTGACGAGATGAAGGAGATGTTCGCCCAGTTTCTGGAGGACATCAAGAGTGAGATGCAAGAAATGATGCAGGAAATGAAGAACGAAATAAGCAACCTGAAAAGAGAGCTGACAGCAGCAAAGGAGGAGATTAGAGCCCTCAAAGAGAATGGTATCGAGGCTGAGAATCAGAAAACCACCCAGGGAGAAGGTGGTAATAGTTTTCTGGATGAGAATGCCACAATAAAAGCAACATTTGCGGAAATACTAAAAAAAAAACTCTGAAGTAATGACTGCAGTGATGGAGGTGGCCATGAAAGCAGCCACCTCGCAGGAGGCGGCACGCTCCACTAGCCAACTGCTGGAAAGGAACAGATCAGTGGTTGCTGTGGGTATTAAGGAGCAGGAAGGATCTAATAGGACAGAGTGGAATGACAAGGACAAAGCAGCAGTGAATGAAGTACTAAAGGCACTAGACATGGAAGGGGCTGAGCATAGCATTGAGAAGGTTTTCAGGCTAGGCCGGTACAACAAAGACCGAGACCGAATGATAAAGATAGTGTTTGTAAACGAGAACACAAAGAAGAAGATCCTATCAAGGAAGAGCTCCCTGAAAAACGTGGGAAAATTAAAAAATGTATTCCTCCAGAGAGACATGACAAGGGAGGAGAGAGCCGTGGCGGCAGAAGCAAGGAAGAGGCGCAGGGCGAGAGGGGAAAACCAGGAAGTCACAGCTCCCAACACAACACCCCCAGAGGCGAGGGGGGAACCCACAACCAGCTACCCAGTAACACCAGAAGGGAGGACAACCCCGCCTCCCTCCTCTGCATAGAAAACCCCCCTACCCCAAACCCTCCCTGCCCCCACTCAAATGTTCAGCCAAATCTCCCTCCTCCCACACCCAATCCCCACCCTTCTACCCCTCCCCTCCTCCCGAGTCCTCCCTCCCCCCCTTTCCTTCCCGTCCTCCCTCCCCTTTCACCCCATACCCTCCCTGTCCCTCCCCCTTCACTGGATCCCCCGCCCCTCATCCCAGTATCCTCTGAGACCCTGTTATCCACCTCACAGGTCCTCACACCCATGGAACAGCCTCCCCCACCAGCAGAACACTCACCAAGGAGGCGATTTGAGAAGGGACAGAAGAAAGTGAGCCTCAAAGCGATGTACACTAACATAGATGGAATTACAAATAAAGCAAATGAGCTTGGAGAACTGGTGCTAGAGGAAAACCCAGACATAATAGCCCTCACAGAAACAAAGATCACGAAAACGATAACAAATGCAGTGTTCCCACAGGACTATTATGTTATGAGGAAAGAGAGGGAAGGAAGAGGTGGGGGTGGTATAGCTCTGCTGGTAAGAAAAGGCTGGGATTTTGAGGAGATGGATATTCAGGGCTGTGAAGGTTTCAGTGACTACATAGCAGGTACTGTAACAAATGGAGGGAAAAAAATTATAGTCGCAGTCATATATAATCCACCACCAAATGACAGAAGACCTAGACAGGAATATGATAGAAACAACATGGCCACCATTAACATAATAGAAAGAGCAGCTTCTGTTGCTAGCAGGAATGGATCTGGACTACTAATTATGGGAGACTTCAACCATGGGAAGATAGATTGGAAGAACAGAGACCCGCATGGAGGACCAGAAACATGGAGAGCTAAGCTGCTGGACGTGGCAACAAGAAACTTTCAAAGCCAGCACACCAAAGAACCAACAAGAATGAGAGGAGAAGATGAACCAGCAATGCTTGATTTGATATTTACCCTAAATGAATGGGATATAAGGGAAGTTAAGATGGAAGCGCCCTTGGGAATGAGTGACCACAGTGTATTGAACTTTGAGTACCTGGTAGAACTAGGACTTATCTCCCCCAAAAAGAACTAGGAATCAAAAGGCTGGCATACCGAAAGGGGAATTATGAACAGATGAGAAGTTTCCTAAGTGAAATACCTTGGGACATAGACCTCAGAGACAAGTCTGTACAGGGTATGATGGACTATGTTACCCAAAAGCTTCAGGAGGCAGTAAACAGGTTCATCCCGGCCCAAAGGGAAAAATCCGAGAAGCAACAGAAGAATCCATGGTATAATAGGGCATGTATGGAAGCGAAGAAACTGAACAAAAAGGCGTGGAGGAACTTCCGGAATAACAGAACACCAGAAAGCAGAGAGAGATACCAGAGAACCAGGAATGAGTACGTCAGGGTGAGAAGAGAAGCAGAGAAAAATTTTGAAAATGATATAGCAAACAAAGCCAAGACCGAACCAAAGCTACTCCACAGTCACATCAGAAGGAAAACAACAGTGAAAGAACAGGTATTGAAACTTAGAACAGGCGAGGACAGGTATACAGAGAATGACAGAGAGGTGTGTGAGGAACTCAACAAGAGGTTCCAGGAGGTCTTCACAATAAAACAGGGTGAGGTCACTGTGCTAGGAGAAAGGGAGGTAAACCAGGCGGCCTTGGAGGAGTTCCAAATTACGAGAGAGGAGGTCAAGAGACACCTGCTGGATCTGGATGTTAGAAAGGCTGTTGGTCCAGATGGGATCTCACCATGGGTACTGAAAGAGTGTGTAGAGGCACTTTGCTTGCCACTCTCCATAGTGTATAGTAAGTCACTAGAGACGGGAGACCTACCAGAAATATGGAAGACGGCGAATGTGGTCTCAATATACAAAAAGGGCGACAGACAAGAGGCACTGAACTACAGGCCAGTGTCCTTGACTTGTATACCATGCAAGGTGATGGAGAAGATCGTGAGAAAAAACCTGGTAACACGTCTGGAGAGAAGGGACTTCGTGACAAATCGCCAACATGGATTCAGGGAGGGTAAATCTTGCCTTACAGGCTTGATAGAATTCTACAATCAGGTGACACAGATTAAGCAAGAAAGAGAGGGCTGGGCGGACTGCATTTTCTTGGATTGTCGGAAAGCCTTTGACACAGTACCGCATAAGAGGCTGGTACATAAGCTGGAGAGACAGGCAGGTGTAGCTGGTAAGGTGCTCCAGTGGATAAGGGAGTATCTAAGCAATAGGAAGCAGAGAGTTACGGTGAGGGGTGAGACCTCCGATTGGCGTGAAGTCACCAGTGGAGTCCCACAGGGCTCTGTACGCGGTCCTATCTTGTTTCTGATATATGTAAATGATCTCCCGGAGGGTATCGATTCATTTCTCTCAATGTTTGCGGACGATGCTAAAATTATGAGAAGGATTAAAACAGAAGAGGACTGTTTGAGGCTTCAAGAAGACCTAGACAAGCTGAAGGAATGGTCGAACAAATGGTTGTTAGAGTTTAACCCAACCAAATGTAATGTAATGAAGATAGGTGTAGGGAGCAGGAGGCCAGATACAAGGTATCATCTGGGAGAGGAAATTCTTCAGGAGTCAGAGAAGGAAAAAGACTTGGGGGTTGATATCACTCCAGACCTGTCTCCTGCAGCACATATCAAGCGGATAACATCAGCGGCATATGCTAGGCTGGCCAACATACGAACGGCATTCAGAAACTTGTGTAAAGAATCATTCAGAACTTTGTATACCACATATGTCAGGCCAATCCTGGAGTATGCAGCCCCAGCATGGAGTCCATATCTAGTCAAGGATAAGACTAAACTGGAAAAGGTTCAAAGGTTTGCCACCAGACTAGTACCCGAGTTGAGAGGTATGAGCTACGAGGAGAGACTACGGGAATTAAACCTCACTTCACTGGCAGACAGAAGAGTTAGGGGGGACATGATCACCACATTCAAGATTCTGAAGGGGATTGATAGGGTTGATAAAGACAGTCTATTTAACACAAGGGGAACACGCACAAGGGGACACAGGTGGAAACTGAGTGCCCAAATGAGCCACAGAGATATTAGAAAGAACTTTTTTAGTGTCAGAGTGGTGGACAAATGGAATGCATTAGGGGGTGATGTGGTGGAGGCTGACTCCATACACAGTTTCAAGTGTAGATATGACAGAGCCCGATAGGCTCAGGAATCTGTACACCTGTTGATTGACGGTTGAGAGGTGGGACCAAAGAGCCAGAGCTCAACCCCCGCAAACACAACTAGGTGAGTAACTAGGTGAGTACACACACACACACACACACACACACACACACACACACACACACACACACACACACACACACACACACACACATGCTGCACGTGTGGCAACGTACAAGAATAGCGTGTTCTGGGTGTGGCAACACATAGATAAGGTTTTGTGAGTGTTGAGAATTTGAATAAGGTGTTGTGAGTGTTGCAACACTGAAATGAAAAGTTATAAGTGTTTGAACACAAGAAGGAGTTTTGCGAGTGTTGCAAAATAAAACGTGTTGTGAGTGTTGCAACAAAACAATACGTAGCCAGGATGGTCACTCATAAATAACATACTGTGAGGGTTACAACATGTTATTACTGTAATGTAACGTTTCAACACATTATGCCGGCATTGTAATACAACACATTATACCGGCATTGTAATACAACACATTATGCCGGCATTGTAATACAACACATTATGTCGGCATTGTAATACAACACATTATGCCAGCATTGTAATACAACACATTATACCGGCATTGTAATACAACACATTATGTCGGCATTGTAATACAACACATTATACCGGCATTGTAATACAACACATTATACCGGCATTGTAATACAACACATTATGTCGGCATTGTAATACAACACATTATGCCGGCATTGTAATACAACACATTATGCCAGCATTGTAATACAACACATTATACCGGCATTGTAATACAACACATTATGTCGGCATTGTAATACAACACATTATACCGGCATTGTAATACAACACATTATACCGGCATTGTAATACAACACATTATGCCGGCATTGTAATACAACACATTATGCCGGCATTGTAATACAACACATTATGCCGGCATTGCAATACAACACATTATGCCGGCATTGTAATACAACACATTATACCGGCATTGTAATACAACACATTATGCCGGCATTGTAATACAACACATTATGCCAGCATTGTAATACAACACATTATGCTGGCATTGTAATACAACACATTATGTCGGCATTGTAATACAACACATTATGCCGGCATTGTAATACAACACATTATGCCGGCATTGTAATACAACACATTATGCCAGCATTGTAATACAACACATTATGCCGGCATTGTAATACAACACATTATTTCTTTGTTGCAACATCACAACACGTTATTTCAATGTTGCCACACGCAATTATATTTATAAGTACTGCAACATTCAGAACACATTATTTATGTTGTAACTGTAACAAGAGGTTATTGCCTTGCAACACTCACACCGCGTCATTGCTGTGTTGTAACACTCAAAGCACAGTTTACAGCGTTGCAATTTTGCAACTGTCATCGTGTAATTATTGTGATGCAACACTCACAACTGTCATCGTGTAATTATTGTGATGCAACACTCACAACTGTCATCGTGTAATTATTGTGATGCAACACTCACAACTGTCATCGTGTAATTATTGTGATGCAACACTCACAACTGTCATCGTGTAATTATTGTGATGCAACACTCACAACTGTCATCGTGTAATTATTGTGATGCAACACTCACAACTGTCATCGTGTAATTATTGTGATGCAACACTCACAACTGTCATCGTGTAATTATTGTGATGCAACACTCACAACTGTCATCGTGTAATTTTTGTGATGCAACACTCACAACTATCATCGTGTAATTTTTGTGATGCAACACTCACAACTGTCATCGTGTAATTATTGTGATGCAACACTCACAACTCAAATTGCCATCAAGTGTTTAACGTTGTATTCTTGCCAGATATTAATGTTTTATTGCAAATATGTAAATATCATAAAAGTTAGCGATTGAATAAATAAACAAAAGGTGATAGAAAACAAATGACTAACAAGTGATTAAATAGATGTATATAAAATAAATGAATAAATAAAATGTGACTGAATGAACAAACTGTTAGATTAAATAAAATAATATTTAATATATATAATAAAGTTGCTGTAATTGACACAAACTATGTTAGATTAAATAAAATGTTATTTAACATATATAATAAAGTTGCTGTAATTGACAAACATAATGAGATTGAACATTTAAAATGTGATTATATAAATGAAAATTGCGAATAAATTATTAAAGCTGAATCATTATGTAACTAAATAAAAAAAGGAAATGTCAGCCACTGAGAGTTGGAACTGGTGACCGCGTGAACACCGGGTCCAACTGGTGACCGCGTGAACACCGGGTCCAACTGGTGACCGCGTGAACACCGGGTCCAACTGGTGACCGCGTGAACACCGGGTCCAACTGGTGACCGCGTGAACACCGGGTCCAACTGGTGACCGCGTGAACACCGGGTCCAACTGGTGACCGCGTGAACACCGGGTCCAACTGGTGACCGCGTGAACACCGGGTCCAACTGGTGACCGCGTGAACACCGGGTCCAACTGGTGACCGCGTGAACACCGGGTCCAACTGGTGACCGCGTGAACACCGGGTCCAACTGGTGACCGCGTGAACACCGGGTCCAACTGGTGACCGCGTGAACACCGGGTCCAACTGGTGACCGCGTGAACACCGGGTCCAACTGGTGACCGCGTGAACACCAGGTCCAACTGGTGACCGCGTGAACACCGGGTCCAACTGGTGACCGCGTGAACACCGGGTCCAACTGGTGACCGCGTGAACACCGGGTCCAACTGGTGACTGCGTGAACACCGGGTCCAACTGGTGACCGCGTGAACACCGGGTCCAACTGGTGACCGCGTGAACACCGGGTCCAACTGGTGACCGCGTGAACACCGGGTCCAACTGGTGACCGCGTGAACACCGGGTCCGACCTCCCAGTCTGGCCACGACTCTTCCTGCTTAATGAAGAACTCAACAGTCATACATTCATCCACTTCATCATACATCATCAACTGACAATTGAGGCGTGTGAAGGAGAAAGTCGGGAAGGAAAATTAATCTTTATGAGAAGAGGATGTAAGGTAAGGTAAGGAAATGATGAGGTGAAAGCGCCAGGTCAGTATTTATTATTTATTTATTTATTTATTTATTTATTTATATATATACAAGAAGGTACATTGGGTTTGTGAGAATACATTGGATAGTACAGTATTTACATTCTTGTAAAGCCACTAGTACGCGCAGCGTTTCGGGCAGGTCCTTAATCTAACAGATAATTTTAAGTAGGTAATTTCAATCAGAATTGATAAATGATAAAGATACATTACAAGAGAAAAATGAGATGAGAGAGATAAGTAGGTATATTAAAGCACATTGTTATATTAAAGCTCTGATTGATTACATTGACAGCTAGATTAGTAATTTAAACAAGGTTAATAGACACCATACAGCAGATTGACAGCACATATAAGACAGCAATGATCACAATGGTAAAGATGTTCAGATTGGGTACATAAAGATTGGGAGACTGGGTAGCAAGAGATACAGATAAACAAGATTTATAGACACCATACAACAGATTGGCAGCACATATAAGAAAACAGCAATGATCACAATGGTAAAGATGTTCAAATTGGGAACATAAAGGTTGGGAGATTGGGTAGCAATAGATACAGTGCAATTTTAAGGCAAAAAGTGAAAAACTATGAAGATGAAATTAGGGACTTTTTAGTATTGATTTTGAATGATGTAAAAGTTGGACAACTTTTCAATTCAGTAGGGAGTGAGTTCCATAAACTGGGTCCCCTTATTTGCATAGAGTGTTTACAAAGATTAAGTTTAACTCTGGGGATATCAAAGAGATATTTATTTCTGGTGTGGTGATAATGGGTCGTATTACATCTGTCCAAGAAGAGTTTCAGACAAGGATTTGCATTTAAGAACAGGTTTTTGTAAATGTAGTTGACACAAGAGAATTTGTGGAGTGAGATTATGTTTAGCATGTTTAGGGAGTTAAACAAGGGGGCTGTGTGTTGTCTGAAAGCAGAATTTGATATTATTCTGATAGCAGATTTTTGCTGGGTGATGATGGACTTGAGGTGGTTTGCAGTGATTGTCCCCATGCACAGATACCATAGTTGAGATAGGGATAGATTAGTGCATAATATAGAGAGATGAGAGCAGAGTTAGGAACATAATATCTGATTTTGGAGAGTATACCAACTGTTTTAGAGACTTTCTTAGTTATGTGTTGTATGTGGGTACTGAAGTTGAGTCTCTTGTCTAGAAATATGCCAAGAAACTTTCCATCATTTTTATTGCTAATGTTTACATTGTCAATCTGAAGCTGAATTGCATTTGTAGATTTGCTTCCGAATAGGATGTAGTAGGTCTTTTCTATGTTAAGTGTTAGTTTGTTGGTTGACATCCATAAGTGGACTTTTTTTAGTTCATTATTAACAACACCATTTAGTGTATGTGGGTTGGGGTGGGAGTAGATGAGGGTAGTATCATCAGCAAACAAAATAGGTTTCAGAATGTTAGAGACATTAGGCAGATCATTAATGTATATAAGAAAAAGAAGAGGTCCCAAGATGCTGCCCTGTGGCACTCCAACAGTTATTGGTAGAGTGGGAGAGATTATATTATTGATGGCTACACATTGGTGTCTATCACTAAGATAGGATTGGATATAGTCCAGTGCATGGCCTCGGATTCCATAATGATGGAGTTTACTTAAGAGGTAATCGTGATTAACAGTATCAAAGGCCTTTCTCAGGTCAATGAAGAGTCCAATTGGAAACTCATTTTTGTCAAGAGCTGAGTAAATTATATCAAGGAGACTAATAATTGCATCGTTGGTACTCTTTTGAGAGCGGAATCCAAACTGACAGGGGCTAAGAATGTCGAATTTTACGAGATAGGAGTAGAGCTGTTTGTAGATAATTTTTTCAAATATTTTTGATAGTATGGGTAGGTTCGATATTGGTCTATAGTTGTTTATGTCTGACAGATTACCTCCTTTATGAACTGGCGTTACTCTTGTTTTTTTAAGGATATCAGGGAAGGTATGACACTCAAGGGATTTGTTGAATAGCAGAGCTATAGGTGGCGCAAAGGCATGGGAGGCGCTCTTGTATACAATGGATGGGATTTCACTGATGTTCCCAGCTTCGGTTTTTAGTGAGTGTATGATGGACACAACATTTGACGGGCTGACTGGTGAGAGGAGAAGAGAGTTTGGATAGCTGCCTGAGAGATATGTGTTGATATTTATTTATTTATTTATTTATTTATATATATACAAGAAGGTACATTGGGTTTGTGAGAATACATTGGATAGTACAGTATTTATATTCTTGTAAAGCCACTAGTACGCACAGCGTTTCGGGCAGGTCCTTAATCTAGCAGATAATTTTAAGTAGGTAATTTCAATCAGAATTGATAAATGATAAAGATACATTACAAGAGAAAAAGACATATGTGTCTGAGTCTGTGGGATTTTACTTGCAAGGTTAGCACCAATCGATGAAAAGAAGCTATTAAATTCATTCGCCATTTCTAAGTCAGATGACAGTGTAAGGCCATCCTTAGAGAGTGTTATCTGGTTGTGGGAGTGTTGTTTAGTTCCCAGGATGTTAGAGATGGTATTCCATGTGCTTTTCATGTTGCCTTTTGCTTCTTTGAATCTAGTCTCATAATATGAAAGTTTTGCTTTTCTTATGATACTGGTAAGCACTGATGAGTACCTCTTAACTACTTCTATTGAAACTAGGCCACTCCTAAATTTCTTTTCGTATTCAAGTTTTTTGTTGATTGATTTAATTATGCCACTTGTGAGCCACGGGTTATTTTTTCTTTTATCAGTTACTTGTTTGGTAAGGAGAGGACAGTGAGTGTTGTAGAGGCTTAGAGTTTTGGAGAGAAAGAGGTTAGTTGATGAGTTTATATCCTGTGAAATATTAAATTCAGATTCCCAGTTAATATTGTGGAGTGCATTATAGAGATTGCCTAAAGCTGATTCACTATGTAGTATGAATATATAACACTTGGAAGGGCCATTAGGATGGTACTACGTTCAAGCAGTTAGGTTACACATCGACTGTGCTGCCCCCTGCTCTTACATCCCTCAGTGATAACCAATGGGGGAAACTGGAAGTGTCTCAAAATGATGCTCTCAGAACAATATTGGGAGCACCTATAGAAGAGAGAATCTAAGAATGGTAACCAACTTACCAGCATTATAAAACATGATCAAACAAAGGATAGCCGCCATAACAACAAAACTTGTTGGAACCACCGCCAGACTGTCAATCAAAGACAGCATACACAGATCGCTTCAGAAAAACCTTCAATATAGAACAAGCACATGGATGGATAATCTGGTCAAGATTCTAGAGAAAGTAGACTTGAAATGGAACATTAAAAATATAGGGGAAGATAGACCATATCAACACTTTCGGCAGCCTCCTCCATGGGAAGAATAGAGTCTAAAGATAATCATTGAAGGACTACCAGTTAAAAAATCAGCATGTGACTCGCAGAGGTTCAAAGAAGTAATAGAACAACAAATGGAAACCATCTCAAGACCTACAACGACTCACATCGTCACAGACGGATCAATTGATCAAGAAAGAGGTTCTGCTGGGGCAGCAGTTTACACTACCAACCATGAAGCTTACTGGAGCATGAATAGTGGGTGCTCAACATTGCAAACAGAATTATATGCCCTGAAGGAGGCAAACTATACAATTGAGAATAATTTACATGATGTCATCATTTATACCGACTAAATCTTCGCTCCAGGCATTGTTATCCAGTCAACACAGAGATAATATACAACTCCTCACAGAAATTCAACATACAGGAAAAGAAGCCCATAATCTAGGGCTGTCAATCACCCTAAATTGGATACCAAGTCACATTGGCATAGATGGTAATGAAAAGGCAGACTCACTAGCAAAAACTGCCACTGCTCTACCTGTTGTACAGGTTCAAATACCTTCCTAGTTTTTCACAGATTAAGGAGTAAATCCAGAAGAAAATATTCTCAATTATCAAAAGTCGCCACAGAGCCAAAGTAACAGAAGGAAGATCCACTGGTGCTCTAAGAACCACATCCGACGGACATTCACCATACGTTCAAAGAGATTGCAGATGCAACGTGTGAGGGCAGTGGGGCGGAAGTCGTTAGGGAAAGTCCTTAGAGACCCTGGTTTCCGAATAGGAAAAACAAGTGCCTCGAGCCGATTCTCAGGGACTGACGCCGACTCCCCAAATACGGTTATAGATAAAGTAAATACTGAAATGCACATTTATTTATTTATTTATTTATTTATGCATATACAAGAATGTACATTGGGAATGTGAGGATACATAATATGGTAATTACAGTCTAGTAAAGCCACTAGTACGCGCAGCGTTTCGGGCAGGAAAGGGAGGGAGATGATGCAGCATCTCATGATGAATGTCATCTGAGCCTTGTGACACTGCACTTGTGGATTTGAGGGTACCAAGCCCAAAGTTCCAGCACCTATTGCAAAGTACAGGAGAGGGAATGTACTCCTGAACGGAGCATCTGGCACCAGCAAGAATTATAGAAGGCGGAAGGGACCTACTATCATAAGTGATCGTCACAACTCGAAGAGGCTGATGACGACATCCACGTGGGGGCCGAGTGACCGTATCAACCTGGAGGACAGAATGGCCTTAGGCTTCAAGGATATGTTTAATATCTTCGTGGCAGTCTTTCAGTTCCCCAACACCAGCCGCAATATGGTGTGGGCAGATTATAGTGCCAATACTGACATTTAACCAGGTATTTTTGGAGATCCTAACAGGGGTCTTCCCAATGCTGAACAATGCGACTAAGCCGGCAGCTGCTTCCTGAGAAGGAGCAGCAATGACACGTGTACCAGAACGAGTGGGGTTAAAAGTAACAGAGGTATCCCCCTGAAAGAACGAGCTGTTTAAGGAGGAAGAAATCATCATGCCGTGTAGAATCCAGATGGTTGAGATCAAAGTATTTAGTCCACGTAGCAGGACCAAACAAGGCGTGGAACATATTAGCACTGGAAGGAATCATGTGAGTGCAACTGTGCGGGGTTGGCACCAAGCACCTCCAGTAAGTGGAGGGGTAAATGGCCCAGTTGTCACAATGAGAAAAGGAGCTACTCCAGGTGATGAGGTGATGATCCCTTGGGTTTTGGGACTCAACCCTACCAAAAAGGTAGAGGGGGGAGACCGAAAGGGTTTAATTGGGAGGGTCAAAGGAGTAGCTTAGTTTGGGCCCAATGTAGCAGGGGCTGCAGAGCCCAGTCTTCCAACACAGTCCGACTCAGGGGCTTGGTCGCCCACTCCACACACCTGGGAAGTTATAAGAGGATCATTCAGTGGCATAACAATGAGCAGGTAATAATTTCATTCAAGAATAAGCCCCCATACCCTTCATGGAGCCACAATTAGAGGATAGAACACCCAACAAGATGGGGCCCCCCCCCAGGGGTGTATCATGAGTATACACCCCGCAATCGTCACCTAAAGAATCTTCAGTCCATCGAAATTGGGTTGAGCAACGAAGGCGAGGATTGACAATAGAAGCGTCCCCTCCCTCGCAACGTTGGGTACCACAGTTCTACGGGTGAAAGTGTGCGTCCTCAAACATCCGGCACCACAGAAGATGTATGAAAGAATATTCAAGAATGGTAAAAGGTCGGCGGGAAATGACAATTAGAAAGGAGATGGGGAAGGCAAAATGAAACATAAGGAAGAGGAAATAGTATCCAGCAAAATTAGTGAAGACGGCAGAGGACTGTCCCATGGAGCATCACACCCCGGCAGGTGCCCACCAAGCTCCCTCACTACGACAACGGGCTGGAAAGGGAGGAAGGGGGGGGGGGGGGAACCATAAGGCTACTAAAGGACAAAGGAAATGCTGTCCCATGGAGCATCACACTCTGGCAGCAGCCCACCAAGCCTCCTCACGTCAACAACGGGCTGGAATGTGAAGGGGTGACGGTAGGAGACCAACTCCATCGTCACCCGGCGTTAAACCCTAAACTACTGCAGCAGTCAACTACTGTCAAGTGGAAGGCAGTACAGGGGCTATGCTGACCCAAACCAACACTGCTGCAACCCTACCAACAGCCATGTTAACTCTGCCTCAGGGGAAAAGGTAACTACTAGTCAGGGGCTGTTTTATGAGGGTTACCAGAAAACCTTTGTCACACAGAGAGCTGAACAAATGGAATTCAAACCAGTGATGCAGGTCACCTTGAATATACTTGGGTTTTTATCCAACAGTGAACCTAAACCCTACATCATAGTCAAACCCTACATTCCCTTGGGTGGTTACCTCAAACCTGTATTCTCTATAGTCGGGACACAATCCCATCTGACCTACATGTACCAGGTCTAGGGATCACAATTAAACATTAAAACAGCAGCGAGTCACACTAGCTTACTCATAAATCAAATCTAACCATATCAGAGATATAGGAGTCTTAATTGGGTCAGTTTATTATAAATTCATCTCTGGCAAACACCAATTGCATGGGATGACCGTACTGAACTCTGCAGGTGGAAAGTCCCATTGTGTGAAGAGAACTAGCATGGTGGAGATGTGATTATAAACTAGTGAAGATATTGACTCCTATACGTTTCACCTTTTTTAAGCCGGGTCTTTCCCTCTACCCCCGTCCACTCCCACAGCAGTACACAGGTGCACATAGTTACACAGCAGTACACAGGTGCACATAGTTACACAGCTGTACACAGGTGCACATAGTTACACAGCAGTACACAGGTGCACATAGTTACACAGCAGTACACAGGTGCACACAGTTACAAAAGCAGTGTGTAAACAAGAGGCTGGGTTGATATATTTGGAGGAGAGTGTGAAGCCCAGACTGTTACTGGGTCTCAGCCAGCAAGGGAGGCGCCACGCTGCCAGATGCATCAGTGTAAACATTGTCCCAACATCCCATTGGAGTGTTTAAGGCACTCAACAACGGGTCGTTAGCAGTGTCTCCTATGACCAACTGCTCGTACCTTTCCATGCATGTAATATTCTTTTGTCTTGGTGTCGAGAATGGCTGATCTTAATTACCTCAGGGAATGTTATTGATGAACAATCGTCAAGCGACTTACCAATATTAGACATATATGTGCAAGTTAGTGTACCCATTTATTGTTGTCCATTATGTGGAGTGTTTGACCATATGTTGATTTATTGGTAACTGTTTTTGGCCAGGAAGTGAAGGTTATGTGGTGAAGATATTGAGCACATGAACACATTAGATATATGTACAGTTTTGACCAAAGGTTCACCTCAGTTACAGAGGAGACAGTCACGTGTGATATAAGATAATTAACAACATGTTTGTGACATGGTGTAACGGGAGTGTTGAGGAGAGTTCAAGAAGAGTACACTGAGGGGTTGTGGGTCCAGCCTCAGTTAATATCAGTATTTGCCATTGTCCTTTATTTGTATCAAATGTTATATTTTTTTACTTAGGTGTTTATTTCCTACCTCTGCAGGGGTGTGGAAGTGAACCGAGAATAATTAAAGCCCGTCACTATTTCTCGAATACATATAGATACAAATCAGGATGGGAATAATGAAATTAGTGAGAAAATCCTTAGGAGCCGTGATGAGGATTCGAACCTATGTGGTGGGTATTCCCACGCACACACCCCAGACAATCAGGCCACGACATGGAAAAGGACTGCAATCTGGAGTTCTGCTGAACACACGAGGGTTTTCTGAGGCTTCTACTGAAGCAGGACCAGGATTTTCACACAATCCTCCCATGCACTCTGGCAAAGTGCATGGGGGGTAATCAAATGTTAGTGTCATTACTCTCTGTGTATTATAAGAGGAGCATCAGAGGTAGAACATTCCTAGATGACAGCCAGAGTGCATGGGAGGATTGTGTGAAAATCCCCCAGAGAGCATGTGGGACTGTGTGAAAATCCCCCCAGAGTGTATGTTGGGATTGTGTGAAAATCCTGGTCAGGCTTCAGTAGAAGCCTCAGAAAACCCTCGTGTGTCCAGCAGAACTCCAGGTTGCAATCCTTTTCCATGTTGCGGCCTGATTGTCTGAGGCGTGTGCATTGGACTACCAAACACATAGGTTGTTAATGTGATTACTCGCTGTGATCAAATTAGTATTGATGAGGATTGCTAAATATGCCCTCGTACTGATTTTTTAGGCTTACACTAATTTCTTTGTTGTCCTCTGTGCATGAACCTTCGTTTATAATAATAGGTCCAATACTGGAGGAGAGTTTGATAACGATTTCACATACTTGAAGAAATAATTTGGAGTGTTCTTGTTCTCTTGAGTTGCTTTCTGTTCTAATTTACAAGGCTTTACAAGAATGTAAAAACATCATTGCTATGTATTCTTATAAACAAAATGTACCTACTTGTATATAAATAAATAAATAAATAAATTGCTTTTCATCAATCTGGTATGGTTGGTGCACATATGGTTGATGTGAGGCTTCACCAGGTGACTCTCTGGGTGTTACTGGCATCAGTGAAGTGCCAGAAGCAGAGCTTTCTTTCCTTCACAGTTGAGGGGAGGAACCAGTGGAGCTGGGGGTGCCCAAAGATTCACAGGGACAACGACTATCCAAAGTGGACCTCTGGGCTCATATTGCTGCTCAGCAACGACAGCACTGATTCTTGTTGACACTCCCAAGCTGGCTGAGAAAGAACTAAGAAATAATCCCCACCTGTTATGATATGAGTTTATGAACTCCCAATATATATATATATATATATATATATATATATATATATATATATATATATATGTATGGCACAACTCTCCTAAACACGAGAGTTAAGTATACAACTTTAGAACACTTTCCCACCAGGAGACTCGAACCCTAGCCAGCACAGAAGCCTTCCAGCAACTGGCATAACAGGTACGCCTTAACCCGCTCCACCACCCGCTCAGACCCTTAAAAGAGATGGTAATTTCGGAGTATTTAAATACCCCAAAGATCAACACCTCCCAAGAGCACCAGAGCAAGTGAGGGGTCATTTATACGTTAATTTCATCAAGTCCCTGTTAATATGGGAAGACACAGTGTCTCTGCTTAAGGCACAACTCTCCTAAACACGAGAGTTAAGTATACAACTTTAGAACACTTTCCCACCAGGAGACTCGAACCCTAGCCAGCACAGAAGCCTTCCAGCAACTGGCATAACAGGTACGCCTTAACCCGCTCCACCACCCGCTCAGACCCTTAAAAGAGATGGTAATTTCGGAGTATTTAAATACCCCAAAGATCAACACCTCCCAAGAGCACCAGAGCAAGTGAGGGGTCATTTATACGTTAATTTCATCAAGTCCCTGTTAATATGGGAAGACACAGTGTCTCTGCTTAAGGCACAACTCTCCTAAACACGAGAGTTAAGTATACAACTTTAGAACACTTTCCCACCAGGAGACTCGAACCCTAGCCAGCACAGAAGCCTTCCAGCAACTGGCATAACAGGTACGCCTTAACCCGCTCCACCACCCGCTCAGACCCTTAAAAGAGATGGTAATTTCGGAGTATTTAAATACCCCAAAGATCAACACCTCCCAAGAGCACCAGAGCAAGTGAGGGGTCATTTATACGTTAATTTCATCAAGTCCCTGTTAATATGGGAAGACACAGTGTCTCTGCTTAAGGCACAACTCTCCTAAACACGAGAGTTAAGTATACAACTTTAGAACACTTTCCCACCAGGAGACTCGAACCCTAGCCAGCACAGAAGCCTTCCAGCAACTGGCATAACAGGTACGCCTTAACCCGCTCAGACCCTTAAAAGAGATGGTAATTTCGGAGTATTTAAATACCCCAAAGATCAACACCTCCCAAGAGCACCAGAGCAAGTGAGGGGTCATTTATACGTTAATTTCATCAAGTCCCTGTTAATATGGGAAGACACAGTGTCTCTGCTTAAGGCACAACTCTCCTAAACACGAGAGTTAAGTATACAACTTTAGAACACTTTCCCACCAGGAGACTCGAACCCTAGCCAGCACAGAAGCCTTCCAGCAACTGGCATAACAGGTACGTCTTAACCCGCTCCACCACCCGCTCAGACCCTTAAAAGAGATGGTAATTTCGGAGTATTTAAATACCCCAAAGATCAACACCTCCCAAGAGCACCAGAGCAAGTGAGGGGTCATTTATACGTTAATTTCATCAAGTCCCTGTTAATATGGGAAGACACAGTGTCTCTGCTTAAGGCACAACTCTCCTAAACACGAGAGTTAAGTATACAACTTTAGAACACTTTCCCACCAGGAGACTCGAACCCTAGCCAGCACAGAAGCCTTCCAGCAACTGGCATAACAGGTACGCCTTAACCCGCTCCACCACCCGCTCAGACCCTTAAAAGAGATGGTAATTTCGGAGTATTTAAATACCCCAAAGATCAACACCTCCCAAGAGCACCAGAGCAAGTGAGGGGTCATTTATACGTTAATTTCATCAAGTCCCTGTTAATATGGGAAGACACAGTGTCTCTGCTTAAGGCACAACTCTCCTAAACACGAGAGTTAAGTATACAACTTTAGAACACTTCCCCACCAGGAGACTCGAACCCTAGCCAGCACAGAAGCCTTCCAGCAACTGGCATAACAGGTACGCCTTAACCCGCTCCACCACCCGCTCAGACCCTTAAAAGAGATGGTAATTTCGGAGTATTTAAATACCCCAAAGATCAACACCTCCCAAGAGCACCAGAGCAAGTGAGGGGTCATTTATACGTTAATTTCATCAAGTCCCTGTTAATATGGGAAGACACAGTGTCTCTGCTTAAGGCACAACTCTCCTAAACACGAGAGTTAAGTATACAACTTTAGAACACTTTCCCACCAGGAGACTTGAACCCTAGCCAGCACAGAAGCCTTCCAGCAACTGGCATAACAGGTACGCCTTAACCCGCTCAGACCCTTAAAAGAGATGGTAATTTCGGAGTATTTAAATACCCCAAAGATCAACACCTCCCAAGAGCACCAGAGCAAGTGAGGGGTCATTTATACGTTAATTTCATCAAGTCCCTGTTAATATGGGAAGACACAGTGTCTCTGCTTAAGGCACAACTCTCCTAAACACGAGAGTTAAGTATACAACTTTAGAACACTTTCCCACCAGGAGACTCGAACCCTAGCCAGCACAGAAGCCTTCCAGCAACTGGCATAACAGGTACGCCTTAACCCACTCCACCACCCGCTCAGACCCTTAAAAGAGATGGTAATTTCGGAGTATTTAAATACCCCAAAGATCAACACCTCCCAAGAGCACCAGAGCAAGTGAGGGGTCATTTATACGTTAATTTCATCAAGTCCCTGTTAATATGGGAAGACACAGTGTCTCTGCTTAAGGCACAACTCTCCTAAACACGAGAGTTAAGTATACAACTTTAGAACACTTTCCCACCAGGAGACTCGAACCCAAGCCAGCACAGAAGCCTTCCAGCAACTGGCATAACAGGTACGCCTTAACCCGCTCAGACCCTTAAAAGAGATGGTAATTTCAGAGTATTTAAATACCCCAAAGATCAACACCTCCCAAGAGCACCAGAGCAAGTGAGGGGTCATTTATACGTTAATTTCATCAAGTCCCTGTTAATATGGGAAGACACAGTGTCTCTGCTTAAGGCACAACTCTCCTAAACACGAGAGTTAAGTATACAACTTTAGAACACTTTCCCACCAGGAGACTTGAACCCTAGCCAGCACAGAAGCCTTCCAGCAACTGGCATAACAGGTACGCCTTAACCCGCTCAGACCCTTAAAAGAGATGGTAATTTCGGAGTATTTAAATACCCCAAAGACCAACACCTCCCAAGAGCACCAGAGCAAGTGAGGGGTCATTTATACGTTAATTTCATCAAGTCCCTGTTAATATGGGAAGACACAGTGTCTCTGCTTACGGCACAACTCTCCTAAACACGAGAGTTAAGTATACAACTTTAGAACACTTTCCCACCAGGAGACTCGAACCCTAGCCAGCACAGAAGCCTTCCAGCAACTGGCATAACAGGTACGCCTTAACCACTCCACCACCCGCTCAGACCCTTAAAAGAGATGGTAATTTCGGAGTATTTAAATACCCCAAAGATCAACACCTCCCAAGAGCACCAGAGCAAGTGAGGGGTCATTTATACGTTAATTTCATCAAGTCCCTGTTAATATGGGAAGACACAGTGTCTCTGCTTAAGGCACAACTCTCCTAAACACGAGAGTTAAGTATACAACTTTAGAACACTTTCCCACCAGGAGACTTGAACCCTAGCCAGCACAGAAGCCTTCCAGCAACTGGCATAACAGATACGCCTTAACCCGCTCAGACCCTTAAAAGAGATGGTAATTTCGGAGTATTTAAATACCCCAAAGATCAACACCTCCCAAGAGCACCAGAGCAAGTGAGGGGTCATTTATACGTTAATTTCATCAAGTCCCTGTTAATATGGGAAGACACAGTGTCTCTGCTTAAGGCACAACTCTCCTAAACACGAGAGTTAAGTATACAACTTTAGAACACTTTCCCACCAGGAGACTCGAACCCTAGCCAGCACAGAAGCCTTCCAGCAACTGGCAAAACAGGTACGCCTTAACCCGCTCCACCACCCGCTCAGACCCTTAAAAGAGATGGTAATTTCGGAGTATTTAAATACCCCAAAGATCAACACCTCCCAAGAGCACCAGAGCAAGTGAGGGGTCATTTATACGTTAATTTCATCAAGTCCCTGTTAATATGGGAAGACACAGTGTCTCTGCTTAAGGCACAACTCTCCTAAACACGAGAGTTAAGTATACAACTTTAGAACACTTTCCCACCAGGAGACTCGAACCCTAGCCAGCACAGAAGCCTTCCAGCAACTGGCATAACAGGTACGCCTTAACCCGCTCCACCACCCGCTCAGACCCTTAAAAGAGATGGTAATTTCGGAGTATTTAAATACCCCAAAGATCAACACCTCCCAAGAGCACCAGAGCAAGTGAGGGGTCATTTATACGTTAATTTCATCAAGTCCCTGTTAATATGGGAAGACACAGTGTCTCTGCTTAAGGCACAACTCTCCTAAACACGAGAGTTAAGTATACAACTTTAGAACACTTTCCCACCAGGAGACTCGAACCCTAGCCAGCACAGAAGCCTTCCAGCAACTGGCATAACAGGTACGCCTTAACCCGCTCCACCACCCGCTCAGACCCTTAAAAGAGATGGTAATTTCGGAGTATTTAAATACCCCAAAGATCAACACCTCCCAAGAGCACCAGAGCAAGTGAGGGGTCATTTATACGTTAATTTCATCAAGTCCCTGTTAATATGGGAAGACACAGTGTCTCTGCTTAAGGCACAACTCTCCTAAACACGAGAGTTAAGTATACAACTTTAGAACACTTTCCCACCAGGAGACTCGAACCCTAGCCAGCACAGAAGCCTTCCAGCAACTGGCATAACAGGTACGTCTTAACCCGCTCCACCACCCGCTCAGACCCTTAAAAGAGATGGTAATTTCGGAGTATTTAAATACCCCAAAGATCAACACCTCCCATGAGCACCAGAGCAAGTGAGGGGTCATTTATATGTTAACTCTCGTGTTTAGGAGAGTTGTGCCTTAAGCAGAGACACTGTGTCTTCCCATATTAACAGGGACTTGATGAAATTAACGTATAAATGACCCCTCACTTGCTCTGGTGCTCTTGGGAGGTGTTGATCTTTGGGGTATTTAAATACTCCGAAATTACCATCTCTTTTAAGGGTCTGAGCGGGTGGTGGAGCGGGTTAAGGCGTACCTGTTATGCCAGTTGCTGGAAGGCTTCTGTGCTGGCTAGGGTTTGAGTCTCCTGGTGGGAAAGTGTTCTAAAGTTGTATACTTATCTCTCGTGTTTAGGAGAGTTGTGCCTTAAGCAGAGACACTGTGTCTTCCCATATTAACAGGGACTTGATGAAATTAACGTATAAATGACCCCTCACTTGCTCTGGTGCTCTTGGGAGGTGTTGATCTTTGGGGTATTTAAATACTCCGAAATTACCATCTCTTTTAAGGGTCTGAGCGGGTGGTGGAGCGGGTTAAGGCGTACCTGTTATGCCAGTTGCTGGAAGGCTTCTGTGCTGACTAGGGTTCGAGTCTCCTGGTGGGAAAGTGTTCTATAGTTGTATATATATATATATATATATATATATATATATATATATATATATATATATATATATATATATATATATATATATATATTGTTAAATATGACCGAAAAAGTATGATTAATAATTCTAACACGAATTTTCTCAATATTTCTTATGTTTCTTTTCACTGTCGATGGTAATTGAAAAATCAGTTCTCCAAAATTCATTTTTATTTCTAGTCTGACACGACACTTGAATGCGTTTCGTAATAACTTATTACATTTTCAAAGACTTTAGTTTACATAAACACAACTATAACCTGCAAACACTAAACAGATTTCTTACTATGCAATAATTCAAACGGCTTTTCATTTTATATACCTGCATTTATAATAATAATAATAATAATAATAATAATTTTTATTTAGGCAAAGGTACATACATAAAGAGATTTTACAAAGTTTGTTGGCTTTATAGATAAGAGCTAGTACATACAATGCCTAAAGCCACTATTACGCAAAGCGTTTCGGGCATTTGGGTGAGGTGATATGTTACAACAGTTTTGGATGAGGTGAAAACAAACTTTCAACACAAGATAGAACACAAAATATTGGGTAATATTTGGTAAAGTTAAAGGGGAAGAATGGAAGTAAATGCAAAGGGCCTATTGGCCCATATTTCTTGATGCTTCTATATTGGTGCAGAGTCTTGAAGTGGGTAGAATATAGTTGTGCATTAATTGGCTGTTGATTGCTGGTGTTGACTTCTTAATGTGTAGTGCTTCGCAGATATCAAGCCGCTTGCTATCACTGTATCTATCAATGATTTCCGTGTTTTTTGTTAAGACTTCTCTGGTGATGGTCTGGTTGTGGGAAGAGATTATATGTTCCTTAATAGAGCCCTGTTGCTTATGCATCGTTAATCGCCTGGAAAGAGATGTTGATGTCTTGCCTATATACTGAGTTCTGTATATTAATTGACGATTTACTATAAAATCGTCAATTGACGATTTACTATAAAACCAAGAAAACTGCCAACCTACTCATGAGAAACTCTCCAGACACAAAGCAGAACACTTTGAAAGAGACCAATGTCGTCTATGCCTTCAAATGCCCACTTGAGGACTGTAAGCTTCAAAGAACTCGACAGTGAAAAGAAACATAAGAAATATTGAGAAAATTCGTGTTAGAATTATTAATCTTACTTTTTCGGTCATATTTAATAATATATGTCTACAGAAAAGACTGCTACCAAAATATACTAACATATATATATATATATATATATATATATATATATATATATATATATATATATATATATATATATATATATATATATATATATATATATATATATATATATATATATAGAAGGGAGTACCACCTCTAGCTGGAAGAAGGGGGACCCATAGCCTCGGAGGAAACCACGCATAACGCATTAGAGGGAATGTTTAGATCCCCTCCAATACAGTTTCTGTGTGCTTTTCTCCTAGCACCCCCCTTCCTTTTTTATTTTTTTTTGTGCTTTATTATGTATTTGATGGTTACAAGATATACATGGGTTGATACAAAAATAATAATACAAAAAGGTGCTTAAAGGTTATGGATCTCTTGAAAAACCCGACAATGGGAAACATTGATGAATGTCACAGACGGGTTCGATCATTATTGCGAGTCAAACACTTCTTCGAATTCCTCTGAAGTTGGACTAGTGCCCAAGATGCAACAGGCATTTCCCCTCTGAATCGCAACACTGAGGCGCTGGAACAAGAAACTTTTTGCTCTCTGGTCTTTTGTAGCGCTGATCAATTTGTCCCCCAATTCCTTCAGGAACTTCAATGCACATTTTCCCCACGAACCGAGGGTCTCCAAGCCGATCAGAACAAAGCTGTAGCAGTGTGCTAGACCTCTGTATTTAATAATTTTCTGCGATTCCCTGAATGAAGCAGCACCACCGCTTTTACGAGTGCTGTAGTGGAGGTAGGTATTGACCAGTGTGGCAGCGCACGTGTAGTCCCACACCACTTGCTTACCATCCTTCCAAGGTTGCAAGGTGACCCCATCTGGGCGCTTCTGAGGGTCGTTAGGTTTGGATAAGTGTGGTTCTCTTTGTGCCGGGCAGCGGGCTGTGGCGATATATATATATATATATATATATATATATATATATATATATATATATATATATATATATATATATATATATATATATATATATATATATATATATATATATATATATATATATACTATGTATGTTTAGGGGGAGTAACCTACAGCATCAATGGAAAACAGACTGGCCAAATATCAATAAGTTTCTAGGGGGAGTGAAAGGCTAACAAAAATATTCCAGTTTACTGGGCATTAACGTAACATAAAAAAAGAATACAATCTATAAACTCACACTCAATGATTTATCCAGCTTGTCAAAGCTGGGCATGATCATCAACAGGTCTCAAAACTGCATACAATCAGCACTAGCTGACGCCAGGCTCTATCGTGGCGCAGTGGGACACTAGCGCCTATTATGCTGCTAATACCAATACAGGGTGGTGGTGGTGTCACAACCATTAACAAATGAGGTATGAGGAATCAATATCATATACAGCACAATGGCATCACTTAAGATCCTCAGGTACCCACCTCACTAAGATATATAACAGCACCAATCACCTGGTATAAAGGATGCACAATGGTAGAACTGATCCATGGTATACATTACTGCAACATGACAAATATCCTAGCAGTCAAATGACACAAATAAGGTCACAAAACCCGGACCGTAGCGGCAACACATGCGCTCGACTGAGAAAATCAAAGAGTGACCGCCCAGAGCCATGCTGGCCAGGAGCGACACTATATCCACCTCTATGAGTCAGCTGACTCCTCTTTCAAATATCTCAAGCTCATATACAGACATATCTCGATCAAGAACTTCTAATTCATGTAAAAAATATGTGAACAAAGAATTCATATTGGCAAGACATGGTAACACTGGCGAGAGTCGGTACTGAAGGGGGGGGGGAGGGGAGGAGGGGTAAAGGGAGGATTTCAGGACGTCTGCCCACCAGCCATTATGCATAGGTATACATGAATACAATACAAAGTACATATATATACAACATGTGTATCAAAACCATGTTTATGTGATAAAGATCTCACAGTGCCAAATTATAATTTAATGTTAGAGGACAATGCAATGAACAATAATGAAAGGAAAATTATACAGTATACATGACAGTAATACATCCAAGACCTAAATTTATACATTCTCCATCATGGTTCACATAATATTTCCAATACAGTATTATGTAGCATTCCATAATATAAGCATATACGGATGTTTTTCAAGCTACATGACATTAGGCTACTGCTATTCACTAGACTTCTAATATATATCCATAAATACATGGCAAGGACTTATGGTACAGATATATAATATACATAAATATTTGTGGAATACATTGGCAATACACATTTAATACTAGTGTGTTGTCGAAAAAAGAATAACTACATAAATTAATATTCGAGATACTAGGCTAATCAGCCAAGACATCACTATACAGTTTGAGCACATCATACACCAGCTACAGTATGATCATACTGGTGTATGTGTGGTCATAACACCACCTCACACCCATATGGTAATATCACAACACACCATGGACCAGTATGGTAATATTACAACACACCATGGACCAGTATGGTAATATCACAACACACCATGGACCAGTATGGTAATATCACAACACACCATGGTCCAGTATGGTAATATCACAACACACCATGGTCCAGTATGGTAATATCACAACACACCATGGTCCAGTATGGTAATACCACAACACACCATGGACCAGTATGGTAATACCACAACACACCATGGACCAGTATGGTAATATCACAACACACCATGGACCAGTATGGTAATATCACAACACACCATGGACCAGTATGGTAATATCACAACACACCATGGTCCAGTATGGTAATATCACAACACACCATGGACCAGTATGGTAATATCACAACACATCATGGACCAGTATGGTAATATCACAACACATCATGGACCAGTATGGTAATATCACAACACACCATGGACCAGTATGGTAATATCACAACACACCATGGACCAGTATGGTAATATCACAACACACCTGAGTGATTGTGAGGTGATGGTGATATAGCAGTGATAGTAATATAATAAAGATAGTGTGATAGTGATACTGAGGTGATGATATGACAGTGATAGCGAGGCGATATAGCTGTGATAGTGAGGCGATATAGCAGTGATAGCATAGTGGTGATATAGCAGTGATACTGAGGTGAAGATGATATGATCACACCACCACCACAGTAGTGATGGTGTGATGATGGTGATATAGCAGTGATGGTAAGGCAGTGGTGCTGTAACAGTGATAGTGATATATCAGAAAATGTAAGGAGGAAATATATCAGTGTGAGGTGATAATGCAGATACAGTGAAATGATGTTGGTGCAGCAGTGACAGTGTTATGAGATAGTGAGCTGTTCTTCAGGTTATCTTGAGATGATTTCGGGGCTTTTTTAGTGTCCCTGCGGCCCGGTCCTCGACCAGGCCTCCACCCCCAGGAAGCAGCCCGTGACAGCTGACTAACACCCAGGTACCTATTTTACTGCTAGGTAACAGGGGCATGGGATGAAAGAAACTCTGCCCATTGTTTCTCGCTGGTGCCTGGGATCGAACCCAGGACCACAGGATCACAAGTCCAGCGTGCTGTCCGCTCGGCCGACCGGCTCCTAGTTATATTGGTGATATAACAGTGACAACAGCTGTCATATAGTGACACCAACAATTTGTTACTCAACATGGTCAGTATATGACCCCAAGTGTGGGGCCTGAGGTGATGGTGATATATAGAGGTGATAGTGAAACTATAGTGATACAGCAATGATAGGTTACAGTACTGAGAAGATATAGCATTGATGGTGATACAGCCGTGACTGTCAGGTACATGATACCAAAGTATAAATACCAAAGATAGTTAGGTTATGATGATATAGTGATAAAGGTATGTCCTTAAATTACATTGGCATCAAAACACGCAGTCCATGGTGATACAGGAGTGATGGTGGTGGTACAGTGAACTAGAGCGGTAGTACAACACCACAGTAGTGATGGTGATGGTACAGTGAACTAGAGTGGCAGCACAACACCACAGTAGTGATGGTGATGGTACAGTGAACTAGAGTGGAAGCACAACACCACAGTAGTGATGGTGGTGGTACAGTGAACTAGAGTGGCAGCACAACACCACAGTAGTGATGGTGGTGGTACAGTGAACTAGAGTCGCAGCACAACACCACAGTAGTGATAGTGATGGTACAGTGAACTAGAGTGGCAGCACAACACCACAGTAGTGATGGTGGTGGTACAGTGAACTAAAGTCGCAGCACAACAAAACAGTAATGATGATACAGTGAACTAGAGTGGCAGCACAACATCACAGTAGTGATAGTGATGGTACAGTGAACTAGAGTCGCAGCACAACAAAACAGTAATGATGATACAGTGAACTAGAGTGGCAGCACAACACCACAGTAGTGATAGTGATGGTACAGTGAACTAGAGTCGCAGCACAACACCACAGTAGTGATGGTACAGTGAACTAGAGTGGCAGCACAACATCACAGTAGTGATGGTGATGGTACAGTGAACTAGAGTGGCAACACAACACCACAGTAATGATGGTACAGTGAACTAGAGTGGCAGCACAACACCACAGTAATGATGGTACAGTGAACTAGAGTGGCAGCACAACATCACAGTAGTGATGGTGATGGTACAGTGAACTAGAGTCGCAGCACAACACCACAGTAATGATGAGCCGGTCGGCCGAGCCGGTCGGCCGGTCGGGAGCCGGTCGGGAGCCGGTCGGCCGAGCGGACAGCACGCTGGACTTGTGATCCTGTGGTCCTGGGTTCGATCCCAGGTGCCGGCGAGAAACAATGGGCAGAGTTTCTTTCACCCTATGCCCCTGTTACCTAGCAGTAAAATAGGTACCTGGGTGTTAGTCAGCTGTCACGGGCTGCTTCCTGGGGGTGGAGGCCTGGTCGAGGACCGGGCCGCGGGGACACTAAAAAAAAGCCCCGAAATCATCTCAAGATAACCATCTCAAGATAACTAGAGTGGCAGCACAACACCACAGTAATGATGGTACAGTGAACTAGAGTGGCAGCACAACATCACAGTAGTGATGGTGGTGGTACAGTGAACTAGAGTGGCAGCACAACACCACAGTAGTGATGGTACAGTGAACTAGAGTGGCAGCACAACACCACAGTAGTGATGGTGGTGGTACAGTGAACTAGAGTGGCAGCACAACACCACAGTAATGATGATACAGTGAACTAGAGTGGCAGCACAACATCACAGTAGTGATGGTGGTGGTACAGTGAACTAGAGTGGCAGCACAACACCACAGTAGTGATGGTACAGTGAACTAGAGTGGCAGCACAACACCACAGTAATGATGGTACAGTGAACTAGAGTGGCAGCACAACATCACAGTAGGATAGTGATGGTACAGTGAACTAGAGTGGCAGCACAACACCACAGTAGTGATGGTACAGTGAACTAGAGTGACAGCACAACACAGTAGTGATGGTACAGTGAACTAGAGTAGCAGCACAACACCACAGTAGTGATGGTGGTGGTACAGTGAACTAGAGTGGCAGCACAACACCACAGTAGTGATGGTACAGTGAACTAGAGTGGCAGCACAACACCACAGTAGAGATGATGGTGGTACAGTGAACTAGAGTGGCAGTACAACACCACAGTAGTGATGGTGATGGTACAGTGAACTAGAGTGGCAGCACAACACCACAGTAGTGATGGTGATGGTACAGTGAACTAGAGTGGCAGCACAACACTACAGTAATGATGGTGATGGTACAGTGAACTAGAGTGGCAGCACAACACCACAGTAATGGTGGTACGGTGAACTAGAGTGGCAGCACAACATCACAGTAGTGATAGTGGTGGTACAGTGAACTAGAGTGGCAGCACAACACCACAGTAGTGATGGTGATGGTACAGTGAACTAGAGTGGCAGCACAACACCACAGTAGTGATGGTACAGTGAACTAGAGTGGCAGCACAACACCACAGAAGTGATGGTGGTGGTACAGTGAACTAGAGTGGCAGCACAACACCACAGTAGTGATGGTGATGGTACAGTGAACTAGAGTGGTAGCATAACACCACAGTGATGGTGATGGTACAGTGAAATAGAGTGGCAGCATAACACCACAGTAGTGATGGTACAGTGAACTAGAGTGGCAGTACAACACCACAGTAGTGATGGTGATGGTACAGTGAACTAGAGTGGCAGCACAACATCACAGTCGTGATGGTGATGGTACAGTGAACTAGAGTGGCAGCCCAACACCACAGTAGTGATGGTTCAGTGAACTAGAGTGGCAGCACAACACCACAGTAGTGATGGTGGTGGTGGTGGTACAGTGAACTAGAGTGGCAGCACAATACCACAATAGTGATAGTGATGGTACAGTGAACTAAAGTGGCAGCACATCACAGTAGTGATGGTAGTGGTACAGTGAACTAGAGTGACAGCACAACACCACAGTAGTGATGGTGGTGGTACAGTGAACCTGAGTGGCAGCACAACACCACAGTAGTGATGGTGATAGTACAGTGAACTAGAGTGGCAGCACAACACCACAGTAGTGATGGTACAGTGAACTAGAGTGACAGCACAACACCACAGTAGTGATGGTGATGGTACAGTGAACTAGAGTGGTAGCACAACACCACAGTAGTGATGGTGGTAGTACAGTGACCTAGAGTGGCAGCACAACACCACAGTAGTGATGGTGATGGTACAGTGAACTAGAGTGGCAGCACAACACCACAGTAGTGATGGTGATGGTACAGTGAACTAGAGTGGCAGCACAACACCACAGTAGTGATGGTACAGTGAACTAGAGTGGCAGCACAACACTACAGTAGTGATGGTGACGGTACAGTGAACTAGAGTGGCAGCACAACACCACAGTAGTGACGGTGATGGTACAGTGAACTAGAGTGGCAGCACAACACCACAGTAGTGATGGTGATGGTACAGTGAACTAGAGTGGCAGCACAACACCACAGTAGTGATGGTACAGTGAACTAGAGTAGCAGCACACCACAGTAATGATAGTACAGTGAACTAGAGTGGCAGCACAACATCACAGTAGTGATAGTGATGGTACAGTGAACTAGAGTGGCAGCACAACACCACAGTAGTGATGGTACAGTGAACTAGAGTGACAGGACAACACCACAGTAGTGATGGTACAGTGAACTAGAGTGACCGCACAACACCACAGTAGTGATGGTACAGTGAACTAGAGTGGCAGCACAACACCACAGTAGTGATGGTGGTGGTACAGTGAACTAGAGTGGCAGCACAACACCACAGTAGTGATGGTACAGTGAACTAGAGAGGCAGCACAACACCACAGTAATGGTGGTACAGTGAACTAGAGTGGCAGCACAACATCACAGTAGTGATAGTGATGGTACAGTGAACTAGAGTGGCAGCACAACACCACAGTAGTGATGGTGATGGTACAGTGAACTAGAGTGGCAGCACAACACCACAGTAGTGATGGTACAGTGAACTAGAGTGGCAGCATAACACCACAGAAGTGATGGTGGTGGTACAGTGAACTAGAGTGGCAGCACAACACCACAGTAGTGATGGTGATGGTACAGTGAACTAGAGTGGCAGCATAACACCACAGTAGTGATGGTGATGGTACAGTGAACTAGAGTGGCAGCATTACACCACAGTAGTGATGGTACAGTAAACTAGAGTGGCAGTACAACACCACAGTAGTGATGGTGATGGTACAGTGAACTAGAGTGGCAGCACAACATCACAGTCGTGATGGTGATGGTACAGTGAACTAGAGTGGCAGCCCAACACCATAGTAGTGATGGTACAGTGAACTAGAGTGGCAGCACAACACCACAGTAGTGATGGTGGTGGTGGTGGTACAGTGAACTAGAGTGGCAGCACAATACCACAGTAGTGATAGTGATGGTACAGTGAACTAAAGTGGCAGCACATCACAGTAGTGATGGTAGTGGTACAGTGAAGTAGAGTGACTGCACAACACCACAGTAGTGATGGTGGTGGTTCAGTGAACCTGAGTGGCAGCACAACACCACAGTAGTGATGGTGATAGTACAGTGAACTAGAGTGGCAGCACAACACCACAGTAGTGATGGTGATGGTACAGTGAACTAGAGTGGGAGCACAACACCACAGTAGTGATGGTGATGGTACCGTGAACTAGATTGGTAACACAACACCACAGTAGTGATGGTGGTAGTGCAGTGACATAGAGTGGCAGCACAACACCACAGTAGTGATGGTGATGGTACAGTGAACTAGAGTGGCAGCACAACACCACAGTAGTGATGGTGATGGTACAGTGAACTAGAGTGGCAGCACAACACCACAGTTGTGATGGTTCAGTGAACTAGAGTGGCAGCACAACACTACAGTAGTGATGGTGACGGTACAGTGAACTAGAGTGGCAGCACAACACCACAGTAGTGACGGTGATGGTACAGTGAACTAGAGTGGCAGCACAACACCACAGTAGTGATGGTGATGGTACAGTGAACTAGAGTGGCAGCACAACACCACAGTAGAGACGGTGATGGTACAGTGAACTAGAATGGTAGCACAACACCACAGTAGTGATGGTGGTGGTAAAGTGAACTAGAGTGGCAGCAAAACACCACAGTAGTGATGGTGGTGGTACAGTGAACTAGAGTGGCAGCACAACACCACAGTAGTGATGGTGGTGGTAAAGTGAACTAGAGTGGCAGCACAACACCACAGTAGTGATGGTGGTGGTACAGTGAACTAGAGTGGCAGCACAACACCACAGTAGTGATGGTGATGGTACAGTGAACTAGAGTGGCAGCATAACACCCCAGTAGTGATGGTGGTGGTACAGTGAACTAGAGTGGCAGCATAACACCACAGTAGTGATGGTACAGTGAACTAGAGTGGCAGCACAACACCACAGTAGTGATGGTGATGGTACAGTGAACTAGAGTGGCAGCAGAACACCACAGTAGTGATGGTGGTAATGGTACAGTGAACTAGAGTGGCAGCACAACACCACAGTAGTGATGGTGGTGGTACAGTGAACTAGAGTGGCAGCACAACACCACAGTAGTGATGGTGATGGTACAGTGAACTAGAGTGGCAGCACAACACCACAGTAGTGATGGTACAGTGAACTAGAGTGGCAGCACAACACCACAGTAGTGATGGTGATGGTACAGTGAACTAGAGTGGCAGCACAACACCACAGTAGTGATGGTGATGGTACAGTGAACTAGAGTGGCAGCACAACACCACAGTAGTGATGGTACAGAGAACAAGAGTGGCAGCACAACACTACAGTAGTGATGGTGACGGTACAGTGAACTAGAGTGGCAGCACAACACCACAGTAGTGACGGTGATGGTACAGTGAACTAGAGTGGCAGCACAACACCACAGTAGTGATGGTGATGGTACAGTGAACTAGAGTGGCAGCACAACACCACAGTAGTGACAGTGATGGTACAGTGAACTAGAGTGGCAGCACAACACCACAGTAGTGATGGTGATGGTACAGTGAACTAGAGTGGCAGCATAACACCACAGTAGTGATGGTGGTGGTACAGTGAACTAGAGTGGCAGCATAACACCACAGTAGTGATGGTACAGTGAACTAGAGTGGCAGTACAACACCACAGTAGTGATGGTGATGGTACAGTGAACTAGAGTGGCAGCATAACACCACAGTAGTGATGGTACAGTGAACTAGAGTGGCAGCACAACACCACAGTAGTGATGGTGGTGGTGGTGGTACAGTGAACTAGAGTGGCAGAACAATACCACAGTAGTGATAGTGATGGTACAGTGAACTAAAGTGGCAGCACATCACAGTAGTGATGGTAGTGGTACAGTGAACTAGAGTGACAGCACAACACCACAGTAGTGATGGTGGTGGTACAGTGAACCTGAGTGGCAGCACAACATCACAGTAGTGATGGTGATAGTACAGTGAACTAGAGTGGCAGCACAACACCACAGTAGTGATGGTGATGGTACAGTGAACTAGAGTGGGAGCACAACACCACAGTAGTGATGGTGATGGTACCGTGAACTAGATTGGTAACACAACACCACAGTAGTGATGGTGGTAGTACAGTGACCTAGAGTGGCAGCACAACACCACAGTAGTGATGGTACAGTGAACTAGAGTGGCAGCACAACACCACAGTAGTGATGGTGATGGTACAGTGAACTAGAGTGGCAGCACAACACCACAGTAGTGATGGTTCAGTGAACTAGAGTGGCAGCACAACACTACAGTAGTGATGGTGACGGTACAGTGAACTAGAGTGGCAGCACAACACCACAGTAGTGACGGTGATGGTACAGTGAACTAGAGTGGCAGCACAACACCACAGTAGTGATGGTGATGGTACAGTGAACTAGAGTGGCAGCACAACACCACAGTAGTGACGGTGATGGTACAGTGAACTAAAATGGTAGCACAACACCACAGTAGTGATGGTGGTGGTAAAGTGAACTAGAGTGACCGCACAACACCACAGTAGTGATAATACAGTGAACTAGAGTGGCAGCACAACACCACAGTAGTGATGGTGGTGGTACAGTGAACTAGAGTGGCAGCACAACACCACAGTAGTGATGGTACAGTGAACTAGAGTGGCAGCACAACACCACAGTAATGGTGGTACAGTGAACTAGAGTGGCAGCACAACATCACAGTAGTGATAGTGATGGTACAGTGAACTAGAGTGGCAGCACAACACCACAGTAGTGATGGTGATGGTACAGTGAACTAGAGTGGCAGCACAACACCACAGTAGTGATGGTACAGTGAACTAGAGTGGCAGCATAACACCACAGAAGTGATGGTGGTGGTACAGTGAACTAGAGTGGCAGCACAACACCACAGTAGTGATGGTGATGGTACAGTGAACTAGAGTGGCAGCATAACACCACAGTAGTGATGGTGATGGTACAGTGAACTAGAGTGGCAGCATAACACCACAGTAGTGATGGTACAGTGAACTAGAGTGGCAGTACAACACCACAGTAGTGATGGTGATGGTACAGTGAACTAGAGTGGCAGCACAACATCACAGTCGTGATGGTGATGGTACAGTGAACTAGAGTGGCAGCCCAACACCATAGTAGTGATGGTACAGTGAACTAGAGTGGCAGCACAACACCACAGTAGTGATGGTGGTGGTGGTGGTACAGTGAACTAGAGTGGCAGCACAATACCACAGTAGTGATAGTGATGGTACAGTGAACTAAAGTGGCAGCACATCACAGAAGTGATGGTAGTGGTACAGTGAAGTAGAGTGACTGCACAACACCACAGTAGTGATGGTGGTGGTTCAGTGAACCTGAGTGGCAGCACAACACCACAGTAGTGATGGTGATAGTACAGTGAACTAGAGTGGCAGCACAACACCACAGTAGTGATGGTGATGGTACAGTGAACTAGAGTGGGAGCACAACACCACAGTAGTGATGGTGATGGTACCGTGAACTAGATTGGTAACACAACACCACAGTAGTGATGGTTGTAGTACAGTGACCTAGAGTGGCAGCACAACACCACAGTAGTGATGGTGATGGTACAGTGAACTATAGTGGCAGCACAACACCACAGTAGTGATGGTGATGGTACAGTGAACTAGAGTGGTAGCACAACACCACAGTTGTGATGGTTCAGTGAACTAGAGTGGCAGCACAACACTACAGTAGTGATGGTGACGGTACAGTGAACTAGAGTGGCAGCACAACACCACAGTAGTGACGGTGATGGTACAGTGAACTAGAGTGGCAGCACAACACCACAGTAGTGATGGTGATGGTACAGTGAACTAGAGTGGCAGCACAACACCACAGTAGAGACGGTGATGGTACAGTGAACTAGAATGGTAGCACAACACCACAGTAGTGATGGTGGTGGTAAAGTGAACTAGAGTGGCAGCAAAACACCACAGTAGTGATGGTGGTGGTACAGTGAACTAGAGTGGCAGCACAACACCACAGTAGTGATGGTGGTGGTAAAGTGAACTAGAGTGGCAGCACAACACCACAGTAGTGATGGTGGTGGTACAGTGAACTAGAGTGGCAGCACAACACCACAGTAGTGATGGTGATGGTACAGTGAACTAGAGTGGCAGCATAACACCCCAGTAGTGATGGTGGTGGTACAGTGAACTAGAGTGGCAGCATAACACCACAGTAGTGATGGTACAGTGAACTAGAGTGGCAGCACAACACCACAGTAGTGATGGTGATGGTACAGTGAACTAGAGTGGCAGCAGAACACCACAGTAGTGATGGTGGTAATGGTACAGTGAACTAGAGTGGCAGCACAACACCACAGTAGTGATGGTGGTGGTACAGTGAACTAGAGTGGCAGCACAACACCACAGTAGTGATGGTGATGGTACAGTGAACTAGAGTGGCAGCACAACACCACAGTAGTGATGGTACAGTGAACTAGAGTGGCAGCACAACACCACAGTAGTGATGGTGATGGTACAGTGAACTAGAGTGGCAGCACAACACCACAGTAGTGATGGTGATGGTACAGTGAACTAGAGTGGCAGCACAACACCACAGTAGTGATGGTACAGAGAACAAGAGTGGCAGCACAACACTACAGTAGTGATGGTGACGGTACAGTGAACTAGAGTGGCAGCACAACACCACAGTAGTGACGGTGATGGTACAGTGAACTAGAGTGGCAGCACAACACCACAGTAGTGATGGTGATGGTACAGTGAACTAGAGTGGCAGCACAACACCACAGTAGTGACAGTGATGGTACAGTGAACTAGAGTGGCAGCACAACACCACAGTAGTGATGGTGATGGTACAGTGAACTAGAGTGGCAGCATAACACCACAGTAGTGATAGTGGTGGTACAGTGAACTAGAGTGGCAGCATAACACCACAGTAGTGATGGTACAGTGAACTAGAGTGGCAGTACAACACCACAGTAGTGATGGTGATGGTACAGTGAACTAGAGTGGCAGCATAACACCACAGTAGTGATGGTACAGTGAACTAGAGTGGCAGCACAACACCACAGTAGTGATGGTGGTGGTGGTGGTACAGTGAACTAGAGTGGCAGAACAATACCACAGTAGTGATAGTGATGGTACAGTGAACTAAAGTGGCAGCACATCACAGTAGTGATGGTAGTGGTACAGTGAACTAGAGTGACAGCACAACACCACAGTAGTGATGGTGGTGGTACAGTGAACCTGAGTGGCAGCACAACATCACAGTAGTGATGGTGATAGTACAGTGAACTAGAGTGGCAGCACAACACCACAGTAGTGATGGTGATGGTACAGTGAACTAGAGTGGGAGCACAACACCACAGTAGTGATGGTGATGGTACCGTGAACTAGATTGGTAACACAACACCACAGTAGTGATGGTGGTAGTACAGTGACCTAGAGTGGCAGCACAACACCACAGTAGTGATGGTACAGTGAACTAGAGTGGCAGCACAACACCACAGTAGTGATGGTGATGGTACAGTGAACTAGAGTGGCAGCACAACACCACAGTAGTGATGGTTCAGTGAACTAGAGTGGCAGCACAACACTACAGTAGTGATGGTGACGGTACAGTGAACTAGAGTGGCAGCACAACACCACAGTAGTGACGGTGATGGTACAGTGAACTAGAGTGGCAGCACAACACCACAGTAGTGATGGTGATGGTACAGTGAACTAGAGTGGCAGCACAACACCACAGTAGTGACGGTGATGGTACAGTGAACTAAAATGGTAGCACAACACCACAGTAGTGATGGTGGTGGTAAAGTGAACTAGAGTGACCGCACAACACCACAGTAGTGATGGTACAGTGAACTAGCGTGGCAGCACAACACCACAGTAGTGATGGTGGTGGTACAGTGAACTAGAGTGGCAGCACAACACCACAGTAGTGATGGTACAGTGAACTAGAGTGGCAGCACAACACCACAGTAATGGTGGTACAGTGAACTAGAGTGGCAGCACAACATCACAGTAGTGATAGTGATGGTACAGTGAACTAGAGTGGCAGCACAACACCACAGTAGTGATGGTGATGGTACAGTGAACTAGAGTGGCAGCACAACACCACAGTAGTGATGGTACAGTGAACTAGAGTGGCAGCATAACACCACAGAAGTGATGGTGGTGGTACAGTGAACTAGAGTGGCAGCACAACACCACAGTAGTGATGGTGATGGTACAGTGAACTAGAGTGGCAGCATAACACCACAGTAGTGATGGTGATGGTACAGTGAACTAGAGTGGCAGCATAACACCACAGTAGTGATGGTACAGTGAACAAGAGTGGCAGTACAACACCACAGTAGTGATGGTGATGGTACAGTGAACTAGAGTGGCAGCACAACATCACAGTCGTGATGGTGATGGTACAGTGAACTAGAGTGGCAGCCCAACACCATAGTAGTGATGGTACAGTGAACTAGAGTGGCAGCACAACACCACAGTAGTGATGGTGGTGGTGGTGGTACAGTGAACTAGAGTGGCAGCACAATACCACAGTAGTGATAGTGATGGTACAGTGAACTAAAGTGGCAGCACATCACAGAAGTGATGGTAGTGGTACAGTGAAGTAGAGTGACTGCACAACACCACAGTAGTGATGGTGGTGGTTCAGTGAACCTGAGTGGCAGCACAACACCACAGTAGTGATGGTGATAGTACAGTGAACTAGAGTGGCAGCACAACACCACAGTAGTGATGGTGATGGTACAGTGAACTAGAGTGGGAGCACAACACCACAGTAGTGATGGTGATGGTACCGTGAACTAGATTGGTAACACAACACCACAGTAGTGATGGTGGTAGTACAGTGACCTAGAGTGGCAGCACAACACCACAGTAGTGATGGTGATGGTACAGTGAACTAGAGTGGCAGCACAACACCACAGTAGTGATGGTGATGGTACAGTGAACTAGAGTGGCAGCACAACACCACAGTTGTGATGGTTCAGTGAACTAGAGTGGCAGCACAACACTACAGTAGTGATGGTGACGGTACAGTGAACTAGAGTGGTAGCACAACACCACAGTAGTGATGGTGATGGTACAGTGAACTAGAGTGGCAGCACAACACCACAGTAGTGACGGTGATGGTACAGTGAACTAGAATGGTAGCACAACACCACAGTAGTGATGGTGGTGGTAAAGTGAACTAGAGTGGCAGCACAACACCACAGTAGTGATGGTGGTGGTACAGTGAACTAGAGTGGCAGCACAACACCACAGTAGTGATGGTGGTGGTAAAGTGAACTAGAGTGGCAGCACAACACCACAGTAGTGATGGTGGTGGTACAGTGAACTAGAGTGGCAGCACAACACCACAGTAGTGATGGTGATGGTACAGTGAACTAGAGTGGCAGCATAACACCACAGTAGTGATGGTGGTGGTACAGTGAACTAGAGTGGCAGCATAACACCACAGTAGTGATGGTACAGTGAACTAGAGTGGCAGCACAACACCACAGTAGTGATGGTGATGGTACAGTGAACTAGAGTGGCAGCACAACACCACAGTAGTGATGGTGGTAATGGTACAGTGAACTAGAGTGGCAGCACAACACCACAGTAGTGATGGTGGTTGTACAGTGAACTAGAGTGGCAGCACAACACCACAGTAGTGATGGTGATGGTACAGTGAACTAGAGTGGCAGCACAACACCACAGTAGTGATGGTACAGTGAACTAGAGTGGCAGCACAACACCACAGTAGTGATGGTGATGGTACAGTGAACTAGAGTGGCAGCACAACACCACAGTAGTGATGGTGATGGTACAGTGAACTAGAGTGGCAGCACAACACCACAGTAGTGATGGTACAGAGAACAAGAGTGGCAGCACAACACTACAGTAGTGATGGTGACGGTACAGTGAACTAGAGTGGCAGCACAACACCACAGTAGTGATGGTGATGGTACAGTGAACTAGAGTGGCAACACAACACCACAGTAGTGACAGTGATGGTACAGTGAACTAGAGTGGCAGCACAACACCACAGTAGTGATGGTGATGGTACAGTGAACTAGAGTGGCAGCATAACACCACAGTAGTGATGGTGGTGGTACAGTGAACTAGAGTGGCAGCATAACACCACAGTAGTGATGGTACAGTGAACTAGAGTGGCAGCACAACACCACAGTAGTGATGGTGATGGTACAGTGAACTAGAGTGGCAGCATAACACCACAGTAGTGATGGTACAGTGAACTAGAGTGGCAGCACAACACCACAGTAGTGATGGTGGTGGTGGTGGTACAGTGAACTAGAGTGGCAGCACAATACCACAGTAGTGATAGTGATGGTACAGTGAACTAAAGTGGCAGCACATCACAGTAGTGATGGTAGTGGTACAGTGAACTAGAGTGACAGCACAACACCACAGTAGTGATGGTGGTGGTACAGTGAACCTGAGTGGCAGCACAACATCACAGTAGTGATGGTGATAGTACAGTGAACTAGAGTGGCAGCACAACACCACAGTAGTGATGGTGATGGTACAGTGAACTAGAGTGGGAGCACAACACCACAGTAGTGATGGTGATGGTACCGTGAACTAGATTGGTAACACAACACCACAGTAGTGATGGTGGTAGTACAGTGACCTAGAGTGGCAGCACAACACCACAGTAGTGATGGTACAGTGAACTAGAGTGGCAGCACAACACCACAGTAGTGATGGTGATGGTACAGTGAACTAGAGTGGCAGCACAACACCACAGTAGTGATGGTTCAGTGAACTAGAGTGGCAGCACAACACTACAGTAGTGATGGTGACGGTACAGTGAACTAGAGTGGCAGCACAACACCACAGTAGTGACGGTGATGGTATAGTGAACTAGAGTGGCAGCACAACACCACAGTAGTGATGGTGATGGTACAGTGAACTAGAGTGGCAGCACAACACCACAGTAGAGACGGTGATGGTACAGTGAACTAAAATGGTAGCACAACACCACAGTAGTGATAGTGGTGGTAAAGTGAACTAGAGTGGCAGCACAACACCACAGTAGTGATGGTGGTGGTACAGTGAACTAGAGTGGCAGCACAACACCACAGTAGTGATGGTGGTGGTAAAGTGAACTAGAGTGGCAGCACAACACCACAGTAGTGATGGTGGTGGTACAGTGAACTAGAGTGGCAGCACAACACCACAGTAGTGATGGTGATGGTACAGTGAACTAGAGTGGCAGCATAACACCACAGTAGTGATGGTGGTGGTACAGTGAACTAGAGTGGCAGCATAACATCACAGTAGTGATGGTACAGTGAACTAGAGTGGCAGCACAACACCACAGTAGTGATGGTGATGGTACAGTGAACTAGAGTGGCAGCATAACACCACAGTAGTGATGGTACAGTGAACTAGAGTGGCAGCACAACACCACAGTAGTGATGGTGATGGTAAAGTGAACTAGAGTGGCAGCACAACACCACAGTAGTGATGGTGATGGTAAAGTGAACTAGAGTGGCAGCACAACACCACAGTAGTGATGGTGGTGGTACAGTGAACTAGAGTGGCAGCACAACACCACAGTAGTGATGGTGGTGGTACAGTGAACTAGAATGGTAGCACAACACCACAGTAGTGATGGTGGTGGTAAAGTGAACTAGAGTGGCAGCACAACACCACAGTAGTGATGGTGGTGGTACAGTGAACTAGAGTGGCAGCACAACACCACAGTAGTGATGGTGATGGTACAGTGAACTAGAGTGGCAGCACAACACCACAGTAGTGATGGTGGTAATGGTACAGTGAACTAGAGTGGCAGCACAACACCACAGTAGTGATGGTGGTGGTACAGTGAACTAGAGTGGCAGCACAACACCACAGTAGTGATGGTGGTGGTACAGTGAACTAGAGTGGCAGCACAACACCACAGTAGTGATGGTACAGTGAACTAGAGTGGCAGCACAACACCACAGTAGTGATGGTGATGGTACAGTGAACTAGAGTAGCAGCACAACACCACAGTAGTGATGGTGATGGTACAGTGAACTAGAGTGGCAGCACAACACCACAGTAGTGATGGTACAGAGAACTAGAGTGGCAGCACAACACTACAGTAGTGATGGTGACGGTACAGTGAACTAGAGTGGCAGCACAACACCACAGTAGTGACGGTGATGGTACAGTGAACTAGAGTGGCAGCACAACACCACAGTAGTGATGGTGATGGTACAGTGAAATAGAGTGGCAGCACAACACCACAGTAGTGACAGTGATGGTACAGTGAACTAGAGTGGCAGCACAACACCACAGTAGTGATGGTGATGGTACAGTGAACTAGAGTGGCAGCATAACACCACAGTAGTGATGGTACAGTGAACTAGAGTGGCAGCACAACACCACAGTAGTGATGGTGATGGTACAGTGAACTAGAGTGGCAGCATAACACCACAGTAGTGATGGTACAGTGTACTAGAGTGGCAGCACAACACCACAGTAGTGATGGTGATGGTAAAGTGAACTTGAGTGGCAGCACAACACCACAGTAGCGATGGTGGTGGTACAGTGAACTAGAGTGGCAGCACAACACCACAGTAGTGATGGTGGTGGTACAGTGAACTAGAGTGGCAGCACAACACCACAGTAGTGATGGTGATGGTACAGTGAACTAGAGTGGCAGCATAACACCACAGTAGTGATGGTACAGTGAACTAGAGTGGCAGCACAACACCACAGTAGTGATGGTGATGGTAAAGTGAACTAGAGTGGCAGCACAACACCACAGTAGTGATGGTGGTGGTACAGTGAACTAGAGTGGCAGCACAACACCACAGTAGTGATGGTGGTGGTACAGTGAACTTGAGTGGTAGCACAACACCACAGTAGTGATGGTGATGGTAAAGTGAACTAGAGTGGCAGCACAACACCACAGTAGTGATGGTGGTGGTACAGTGAACTAGAGTTGCAGCACAACACCACAGTAGTGATGGTGGTGGTACAGTGAACTAGAATGGTAGCACAACACCACAGTAGTGATGGTGGTGGTAAAGTGAACTAGAGTGGCAGCACCACACCACAGTAGTGATGGTGGTGGTACAGTGAACTAGAGTGGCAGCACAACACCACAGTAGTGATGGTGATGGTACAGTGAACTAGAGTGGCAGCACAACACCACAGTAGTGATGGTGGTAATGGTACAGTGAACTAGAGTGGCAGCACAACACCACAGTAGTGATGGTGGTGGTACAGTGAACTAGAGTGGCAGCACAACAACACAGTAGTGATGGTGATGGTACAGTGAACTAGAGTGGCAGCACAACACCACAGTAGTGATGGTACAGTGAACTAGAGTGGCAGCACAACACCACAGTAGTGATGGTGATGGTACAGTGAACTAGAGTGGCAGCACAACACCACAGTAGTGACAGTGATGGTACAGTGAACTAGAGTGGCAGCACAACACCACAGTAGTGATGGTGATGGTACAGTGAACTAGAGTGGCAGCATAACACCACAGTAGTGATGGTGGTGGTACAGTGAACTAGAGTGGCAGCATAACACCACAGTAGTGATGGTACAGTGAACTAGAGTGGCAGCACAACACCACAGTAGTGATGGTGATGGTACAGTGAACTAGAGTGGCAGCAAAACACCACAGTAGTGATGGTACAGTGTACTAGAGTGGCAGCACAACACCACAGTAGTGATGGTGATGGTAAAGTGAACTAGAGTGGCAGCACAACACCACAGTAGCGATGGTGGTGGTACAGTGAACTAGAGTGGCAGCACAACACCACAGTAGTGATGGTGGTGGTACAGTGAACTAGAGTGGCAGCACAACACCACAGTAGTGATGGTGATGGTACAGTGAACTAGAGTGGCAGCATAACACCACAGTAGTGATGGTACAGTGAACTAGAGTGGCAGCACAACACCACAGTAGTGATGGTGATGGTAAAGTGAACTAGAGTGGCAGCACAACACCACAGTAGTGATGGTGGTGGTACAGTGAACTAGAGTGGCAGCACAACACCACAGTAGTGTGGTGGTGGTACAGTGAACTTGAGTGGTAGCACAACACCACAGTAGTGATGGTGATGGTAAAGTGAACTAGAGTGGCAGCACAACACCACAGTAGTGATGGTGGTGGTACAGTGAACTAGAGTGGCAGCACAACACCACAGTAGTGATGGTGGTGGTACAGTGAACTAGAATGGTAGCACAACACCACAGTAGTGATGGTGGTGGTAAAGTGAACTAGAGTGGCAGCACAACACCACAGTAGTGATGGTGGTGGTACAGTGAACTAGAGTGGCAGCACAACACCACAGTAGTGATGGTGATGGTACAGTGAACTAGAGTGGCAGCACAACACCACAGTAGTGATGGTGGTAATGGTACAGTGAACTAGAGTGGCAGCACAACACCACAGTAGTGATGGTGGTGGTACAGTGAACTAGAGTGGCAGCACAACAACACAGTAGTGATGGTGATGGTACAGTGAACTAGAGTGGCAGCACAACACCACAGTAGTGATGGTACAGTGAACTAGAGTGGCAGCACAACACCACAGTAGTGATGGTGATGGTACAGTGAACTAGAGTGGCAGCACAACACCACAGTAGTGATGGTGATGGTACAGTGAACTAGAGTGGCAGCACAACACCACAGTAGTGATGGTACAGAGAACTAGAGTGGCAGCACAACACTACAGTAGTGATGGTGACGGTACAGTTGTAATGATCTGGGGCTCAGATCATTAGTTCTCCCTTCTCCCCTCTTTTCCCTCCCCTTCTCCCCTCCTTTCCTTCTCCCTCTCCCTCTCCCCTCCCCTTGGCCGTCATTCGTCTCCTCCTCTCCCCCCCCCCTGTCGCCCATTTGTCAGGGTCAAGAGGTTGACCTGAGGGTAGGGTGGTCATGGATACCTTGGCTTCTCCCACTCAACTTCCCCACTCAGATATTTCCCTCCCCACCCCCTCTCATCCCTCTCTGTCCCTCTCAGCAGCGGCCTTCCCCATACCAGGCAGAGTCAAATGTCCCTACTCCTATCTTAGAGGAGACAGGCTTGAACATAAATTATCAGTTTTGTAAACATTGCTCGCAGGTGTCTGGGCTCCATAGACGCGCCTTGTCCCCCTTCTCTAGCTGGGGAGAGCTGACTCAATCTTCAGAAATTCATGTAGCTTTCCACGACAGATCAGTGAAGGTGATTGGCCTGAGATAAGGGCCAAGTCCTTATTGGCCCTAGAGAGCCAGACCTCAGGCCTACGTGTTAAATGGTTGGCCAGTGCCAAAATAATGGGTGGAGCCCTGGGGCTGTATTAGATGGTGGGAGGAGTAATCCTTCCCAGCAATAAGTTGGAAAAACTAAATTTCATCAGTGTGTCTTGGGAGTGTATTAGGAACAGGGCCGCAAGCCCGTATCCTCGGGGCTGAGGGCAGCCATCAACATCGTGGCCGTAGTGCGGGTATTTAAGGCATAGTGCACTTGAGTTTTGTGTCCTCGGTAAATATCCATTGTGCCTCTAGGGAATAGAATAGGTTATGTGTTCAAATTGTCTTAATTTACATGTTTCATAAAATAAATTGTATAGCTTGTCCAGTGGTATTCACTTAACTCCCCTTTGATATATTTTGCTACTTTGTCATTTTTAGGTGTTGTATTGGAAGCCCCCAGGTTCTCCTACTATTAATAGATACTAAAGTTGCCCTTGGATTCAAATAAGTAACGTAAATTACACAAACTAATTTTCCAAAATTTATTACTGAAATTCATATTACCCGGAGTCCCATGGTTACTGATTCCTTGCTTTCCTGGGGAATCGGTGATAGACACATTCAGGTATGGTTGGTCGGGAAGGTGGTGGCAGTGTTAATGTGTTTTGTTATTGTTTTAACTAATAACCCTTGTCCTTGGTGTATCTTCCTCATTTAATATTCCTCTTATATACGTGGCAGTCCAGTGAGGGGTCATGCTGGACTGTAACAGTGTTAAGCTGGGGTATTGAGTGAAGAGAGACAGAGATTACAACAGAGAGCGTATAGTACGATTATGAGAGATCACAAGATAACAGGATTAATACTGGGGAACATTGGGTTATTACAATAGAGGCCGCGGTTATTACGGCAGGGTCAGCGGTCATTACACAGTGAACTAGAGTGGCAGCACAACACCACAGTAGTGACGGTGATGGTACAGTGAACTAGAGTGGCAGCACAACACCACAGTAGTGATGGTGATGGTACAGTGAACTAGAGTGGCAGCACAACACCACAGTAGTGACAGTGATGGTACAGTGAACTAGAGTGGCAGCACAACACCACAGTAGTGATGGTGATGGTACAGTGAACTAGAGTGGCAGCATAACACCACAGTAGTGATGGTGGTGGTACAGTGAACTAGAGTGGCAGCATAACACCACAGTAGTAATGGTACAGTGAACTAGAGTGGCAGCACAACACCACAGTAGTGATGGTGATGGTACAGTGAACTAGAGTGGCAGCATAACACCACAGTAGTGATGGTACAGTGAACTAGAGTGGCAGCACAACACCACAGTAGTGATGGTGATGGTAAAGTGAACTAGAGTGGCAGCACAACACCACAGTAGTGATGGTGGTGGTACAGTGAACTAGAGTGGCAGCACAACACCACAGTAGTGATGGTGGTGGTACAGTGAACTTGAGTGGTAGCACAACACCACAGTAGTGATGGTGATGGTAAAGTGAACTAGAGTGGCAGCACAACACCACAGTTGTGATGGTGGTGGTACAGTGAACTAGAGTGGCAGCACAACACCACAGTAGTGATGGTGATGGTACAGTGAACTAGAGTGGCAGCACAACACCACAGTAGTGATGGTGGTAATGGTACAGTGAACTAGAGTGGCAGCACAACACCACAGTAGTGATGGTGATGGTACAGTGAACTAGAGTACCAGCACAACACCACAGTAGTGATGGTACAGTGAACTAGAGTGGCAGCACAACACCACAGTAGGGATGGTGATGGTACAGTGAACTAGAGTGGCAGCACCACACCCCAGTAGTGATGGTACAGTGAACTAGAGTGGCAGCACAACACCACAGAAGTGATGGTACAGTGAACTAGAGTGGCAGCACAATACCACAGTAGTGATGGTGGTGGTACAGTGAACTAGAGTGGCAGCACAACACCACAGTAGTGGTGGTAATGGTACAGTGAACTAGAGTGGCAGCACAACACCACAGTAGTGATGGTGGTGGTACAGTGAACTAGAGTGGCAGCACAACACCACAGTAGTGATGGTGGTGGTAAAGTGAACTAGAGTGGCAGCACAACACCACAGTAGTGATGGTGGTGGTACAGTGAACTAGAGTGGCAGCACAACACCACAGTCACCTCCGTGATGTTACTGTGGTTGACTGCTGCCCTCACCACATCCAGGCCGCTCACCACATCACCGAAGACATGTGACCACCTGTCACCAACCTGGCCGTTCCTGGTGGCGATGGCGAACTGGGCACTCCTGGGATCCCCCAGCCTACCCAAGGCCAACACAAGTATTACCCGGGCTGACCTTCGGTACTGCCCCTGGAGGTCAGGCAGCAGTGGGGCTCCTCCCCAACCATCTTTACTCTCGTAGTCTCCGCCCACCACACACTCCCCCGGCTGACCCTTGTTTATCACCCACAACAGTTTAGTGTTGCGGTAGGTGTGGCCCCGCTGGCCCGTACACAACAACACAAACTGTCTGGCCAGCGGAGTGTCAGGGGTCAGCCGGATGGTGACCCGCCCTCTTGTTGACCCCGCCCACCCGAGGTCAAGGAACGCCAGGGTGCAGGAGGGCTCCAGCACGCCCACAACCACACTCTCCTGCAGAAAATGAAATAAATCATACTGATAATTGTATAACAAAATGTTATCATATTAGTTATCAAAACTCAGTAAGTCAGTAAGACTAGTGGGTGTAATAAAGTAACCTGGAGGGTGTGGGCGTGGGCGGGCGTGGGCTGACGCAGGAGTGGGTGGAGGTACAGCTGTCCGTCTTGTAGAGTTATCCTGGCGGAGCGGAGGCCATCTTGGTCTTCCTGGACGGCCAACACCCGGCCAGCCTCCACCAGCCTCTTGACGGGCTCCCTCATCCTGCGGAGGTCCTCAACCTGTGGACAGTGTCAGCCCCATTATCACCTGTGGTCAGTGTCAGCCCCATTATCACCTGTGGTCAGTGTCAGCTCCATTATCACCTGTGGTCAGTGTCAGCCCCATTATCATCTGTGGTCAGTGTTAGTCCCATTATCACCTGTGGTCAGTGTCAGTCCCATTATCACCAGTGGTCAGTGTCAGTCCCATTATCACCTGTGGTCAGTGACAGCCCAATTATCACCTGTGGACAGTGTCAGCCCCATTATCACCTGTGGACAGTGTCAGCCCCATTATCACCTGTGGTCAGTGTCAGCCCCATTAACACCTGTGGTCAGTGTCAGCCCCTTTAACACCTGTGGTCAGTGTCAGCCCATTATGACCTGTGGTCAGTGTCAGCCCCATTAACACCTGTGGTCAGTGTCAGCCCATTATGACCTGTGGTCAGTGTCAGCCCCATTAACTCCTGTGGTCAGTGTCAGCCCCATTATCACCTGTGGTCAGTGACAGTCTCATTATCACCTGTGGTCAGTGTCAGCCCCATTAACACCTGTGGTCAGTGTCAGCCCCATTAACACCTGTGGTCAGTGTCAGCCCCATTATCACCTGTGGTCAGTGACAGTCCCATTATCACCTGTGGTCAGTGTCAGCCCCATTTTCACCTGTGGTCAGTGACAGTCCCATTATCACCTGTGGTCAGTGTCAGCCCCATTATCACCTGTGGTCAGTGTCAGCCCCATTAACACCTGTGGTCAGTGTCAGCCCCATTATCACCTGTGGTCAGTGTCAGCCCCATTATCACCTGTGGTCAGTGTCAGTCACAGTGTAGGTACAGGTCCATTATCATGGACCTGTACCTCCAGCCCCCCCCCCTCTACTGGCAGGGGGTTGGTACTGGACCTGTAGCTCCAGCCCCCCCCCCTCTACTGGAAGGGGGTTGGTGCTGGACCTGTAGCTCCAGCCCCCCCCTCTACTGGCAGGGGGTTGGTACTGGACCTCTAGCTCCAGCCGCCCCCCTCTACTGGAAGGGGGTTGGTGATGGACCTGTAGCTCCAGCCCCTTCAACTGGCAGCGGGTTGGTGCTGGACCTATAGCTTCAGCCTCCCCCCCCCCCGTCTACTGGCAGGGGTTTGGTGCTGGACCTCTAGCTCCAGCCCCCCTCTACTGGCAGGGGGTTGGTGATGGACCTGTAGCTCCACCCCCCCTCTACTGGCAGGGGGTTGGTACTGGACCTGTAGCTCCAGCCCCCTCTACTGGCAAGGGGTTGGTGCTGGACCTGTAGCTCCAACCCCCCTCTACTGGCAGGTGGTTGGTGCTGGACCTGTAGCTCCAGCCCCCCTCTACTGGCAGGGGGTTGATGCTGGACCAGTATCTCCAGCCCCCCCCCCCTCCTCTACTGGTAGACGGTCCGTGCTGGGCCTGTAGCTCCAGCCCCCTCTACTGGCAGGGGGTTGGTGCCAGACCTCTAGCTCAAGCCCCCCTCTACTGACAGGGGGTTGGTGCTGGACCTGTAGCTCCAGCCCCCCTCTACTGACAGGGGGTTGGTGCTGGACCTGTAGCTCCAGCCCCCCTCTACTGGCAGGGGGTTGGTGCCAGACCTCTAGCTCCAGCCCCCCTGTACTGACAGGGGGTTGGGGCTGGACCTGTAGCTCCAGCCCCCCTCTACTGGCAGGGGGTTGGTGCTGGACCTGTAGCTCCAGCCCCCCCTCGACTGGCAGGGAGTTGGTGCTGGACCTGTAGCTTCAGACCTCTCTACTGGCAGGGAGTTGGTGCTGGAACTGTAGCTCCAGCCGTCCCTCTACTGGCAGGGGGTTGGTGCGGGACCAGTAGCTCCAGCCCCCCCCCCTCCTCTACTGGCAGACGGTCCGTGCTGGGCCTGTAGCTCCAGCCGCCTCTACTGGCAAGGGGTTGGTGCCAGACCTCTAGCACCAGCCCCCCTCTACTGGCAGGGGGTTGGTGCTGGACCTGTAGCTCCAGCCCCCCCCCCTCGACTGGCAGGGGGTTGGTGCTGGACCTGTAGCTTCAGCCCTCCTCTACTGGCAGGGGGTTGGTGCTGGACCTGTAGCTCCAGCCCCCCTCTACTGGCAGGGGGTTGGTGCTGGACCTGTAGCTCCAGCCCAACTCTACTGGCAGGGGGTTGGTGCTGGACCTGTAGCTCCAGCCCCCCCTCTACTGGCAGGGGGTTGGTGCTGGACCTGTAGCTCCAGCCCCCCTCCTCCCCTCTACTGGCAGGGTGTTGGTGCTGGACCTGTAGCTACAGCCCCCCTCTATTGGCAGGGGGTTGGTGCTGGACCTGTAGCTCCAGCCCCCCTCTATTGGCAGGGGGTTGGTGCTGGACCTGTAGCTCCAACCCCCCTCTACTGGCAGGGGGTTGATGCTGGACCAGTAGCTCCAGCCCCCCCCCCTCCTCTACTGGCAGACGGTCCGTGCTGGGCCTGTAGCTCCAGCCCCCTCTACTGGCAGGGGGTTGGTGCCAGACCTCTAGCTCCAGCCCCCTTCTACTGACAGGGGGTTGGTGCTGGACCGGTAGCTCCAGCCCCCCTCTACTGGCAGGGGGTTGGTGCTGGACCTGTAGCTCCAGCCCCCTCTACTGGCAGGGGGTTGGTGCCAGACCTCTAGCTCCAGCCCCCCTGTACTGACAGGGGGTTGGTGCTGGACCTTTAGCTCCAGCCCCCCTCTACTGGCAGGGGGTTGGTGCTGGACCTGTAGCTCCAACCCCTCCTCGACTGGCAGGGAGTTGGTGCTGGACCTGTAGCTTCAGACCTCTCTACTGGCAGGGAGTTGGTGCTGGAACTGTAGCTCCAGCCCTCCCTCTACTGGCAGGAGGTTGGTGCTGGACCTGTAGCTCCAGCCCCCCCCCTCCCCTACTGGCAGACGGTCCGTACTGGACCTGTAGCTCCAGCCCCCCCCCCTCGACTGGCAGGGGGTTGGTGCTGGACCTGTAGCTTCAGCCCTCCTCTACTGGCAGGGGGTTGGTGCTGGACCTGTAGCTCCAGCCCCCCTCTACTGGCAGGGGGTTGGTGCTGGACCTGTAGCTCCAGCCCAACTCTACTGGCAGGGAGTTGGTGCTGGACCTGTAGCTCCAGCCCCCCCTCTACTGGCAGGGGGTTGGTGCTGGACCTGTAGCTCCAGCCCCCCTCCTCCCCTCTACTGGCAGGGTGTTGGTGCTGGACCTGTAGCTACAGCCCCCCTCTATTGGCAGGGCGTTTGTGCTGGACCTGTAGCTCCAGCCCCCCTCTACTGGCAGGGGGTTGGTGCTGGACCTGTAGCTCCAACCCCCCTCTACTGGCAGGGGGTTGATGCTGGACCAGTAGCTCCAGCCCCCCCCCCCTCCTCTACTGGCAGACGGTCCGTGCTGGGCCTGTAGCTCCAGCCCCCTCTACTGGCAGGGGGTTGGTGCCAGACCTCTAGCTCCAGCCCCCCTCTACTGACAGGGGGTTGGTGCTGGACTTGTAGCTCCAGCCCCCCTCTACTGGCAGGGGGTTGGTGCTGGACCTGTAGCTCCAGCCCCCTCTACTGGCAGGGGGTTGGTGCCAGACCTCTAGCTCCAGCCCCCCTGTACTGACAGGGGGTTGGTGCTGGACCTGTAGCTCCAGCCCCCCTCTACTGGCAGGGGGTTGGTGCTGGACCTGTAGCTCCAGCCCCCCCCCAACTGGCAGGGAGTTGGTGCTGGACCTGTAGCTTCAGACCTCTCTACAGGCAGGGAGTTGGTGCTGGAACTGTAGCTCCAGCCCTACCTCTACTGGCAGGAGGTTGGTGCTGGACCTGTAGCTCCAGCCCCCCCCCCTCCTCTACTGGCAGACGGTCCGTGCTGGGCCTGTAGCTCCAGCCCCCTTTACTGGCAAGGGGTTGGTGCCAGACCTCTAGCACCAGCCCCCCTCTACTGGCAAGGGGTTGGTGCTGGACCTGTAGCTCCAGCCCCCCCCCCTCGACTGGCAGGGGGTTGGTGCTGGACCTGTAGCTCCAGCCCCCTCTACTGGCAGGGGGTTGGTGCCAGACCTCTAGCTCCAGCCCCCCTGTACTGACAGGGGGTTGGTGCTGGACCTTTAGCTCCAGCCCCCCTCTACTGGCAGGGGGTTGGTGCTGGACCTGTAGCTCCAACCCCTCCTCGACTGGCAGGGAGTTGGTGCTGGACCTGTAGCTTCAGACCTCTCTACTGGCAGGGAGTTGGTGCTGGAACTGTAGCTCCAGCCCTCCCTCTACTGGCAGGAGGTTGGTGCTGGACCTGTAGCTCCAGCCCCCCCCTCCCCTACTGGCAGACGGTCCGTACTGGACCTGTAGCTCCAGCCCCCCCCCCTCGACTGGCAGGGGGTTGGTGCTGGACCTGTAACTTCAGCCCTCCTCTACTGGCAGGGGGTTGGTGCTGGACCTGTAGCTCCAGGCCCCCTCTACTGGCAGGGGGTTGGTGCTGGACCTGTAGCTCCAGCCCAACTCTACTGGCAGGGAGTTGGTGCTGGACCTGTAGCTCCAGCCCCCCCTCTACTGGCAGGGGGTTGGTGCTGGACCTGTAGCTCCAGCCCCCCTCCTCCCCTCTACTGGCAGGGTGTTGGTGCTGGACCTGTAGCTACAGCCCCCCTCTATTGGCAGGGCGTTTGTGCTGGACCTGTAGCTCCAGCCCCCCTCTACTGGCAGGGGGTTGGTGCTGGACCTGTAGCTCCAACCCCCCTTTACTGGCAGGGGGTTGATGCTGGACCAGTAGCTCCAGCCCCCCCCCCCTCCTCTACTGGCAGACGGTCCGTGCTGGGCCTGTAGCTCCAGCCCCCTCTACTGGCAGGGGGTTGGTGCCAGACCTCTAGCTCCAGCCCCCCTCTACTGACAGGGGGTTGGTGCTGGACTTGTAGCTCCAGCCCCCCTCTACTGGCAGGGGGTTGGTGCTGGACCTGTAGCTCCAGCCCCCTCTACTGGCAGGGGGTTGGTGCCAGACCTCTAGCTCCAGCCCCCCTGTACTGACAGGGGGTTGGTGCTGGACCTGTAGCTCCAGCCCCCCTCTACTGGCAGGGGGTTGGTGCTGGACCTGTAGCTCCAGCCCCCCCCCCCAACTGGCAGGGAGTTGGTGCTGGACCTGTAGCTTCAGACCTCTCTACTGGCAGGGAGTTGGTGCTGGAACTGTAGCTCCAGCCCTACCTCTACTGGCAGGAGGTTGGTGCTGGACCTGTAGCTCCAGCCCCCCCCCCTCCTCTACTGGCAGACGGTCCGTGCTGGGCCTGTAGCTCCAGCCCCCTTTACTGGCAAGGGGTTCGTGCCAGACCTCTAGCACCAGCCCCCCTCTACTGGCAAGGGGTTGGTGCTGGACCTGTAGCTCCAGCCCCCCCCCTCGACTGGCAGGGGGTTGGTGCTGGACCTGTAGCTCCAGCCCCCTCTACTGGCAGGGGGTTGGTGCCAGACCTCTAGCTCCAGCCCCCCTGTACTGACAGGGGGTTGGGGCTGGACCTTTAGCTCCAGCCCCCCTCTACTGGCAGGGGGTTGGTGCTGGACCTGTAGCTCCAACCCCTCCTCGACTGGCAGGGAGTTGGTGCTGGACCTGTAGCTTCAGACCTCTCTACTGGCTGGGAGTTGGTGCTGGAACTGTAGCTCCAGCCCTCCCTCTACTGGCAGGAGGTTGGTGCTGGACCTGTAGCTCCAGCCCCCCCCCTCCCCTACTGGCAGACGGTCCGTACTGGACCTGTAGCTCCAGCCCCCCCCCCCTCGACTGGCAGGGGGGTTGGTGCTGGACCTGTAGCTTCAACCCTCCTCTACTGGCAGGGGGTTGGTGCTGGACCTGTAGCTCCAGCCCCCCTCTACTGGCAGGGGGTTGGTGCTGGACCTGTAGCTCCAGCCCAACTCTACTGGCAGGGAGTTGGTGCTGGACCTGTAGCTCCAGCCCCCCCTCTACTGGCAGGGGGTTGGTGCTGGACCTGTAGCTCCAGCCCCCCTCCTCCCCTCTACTGGCAGGGTGTTGGTGCTGGACCTGTAGCTACAGCCCCCCTCTATTGGCAGGGCGTTTGTGCTGGACCTGTAGCTCCAGCCCCCCTCTACTGGCAGGGGGTTGGTGCTGGACCTGTAGCTCCAACCCCCCTCTACTGGCAGGGGGTTGATGCTGGACCAGTAGCTCCAGCCCCCCCCCCCTCCTCTACTGGCAGACGGTCCGTGCTGGGCCTGTAGCTCCAGCCCCCTCTACTGGCAGGGGGTTGGTGCCAGACCTCTAGCTCCAGCCCCCCTCTACTGACAGGGGGTTGGTGCTGGACTTGTAGCTCCAGCCCCCCTCTACTGGCAGGGGGTTGGTGCTGGACCTGTAGCTCCAGCCCCCTCTACTGGCAGGGGGTTGGTGCCAGACCTCTAGCACCAGCCCCCCGTACTGACAGGGGGTTGGTGCTGGACCTGTAGCTCCAGCCCCCCTCTACTGGCAGGGGGTTGGTGCTGGACCTGTAGCTCCAGCCCCCCCCCCAACTGGCAGGGAGTTGGTGCTGGACCTGTAGCTTCAGACCTCTCTACTGGCAGGGAGTTGGTGCTGGAACTGTAGCTCCAGCCCTACCTCTACTGGCAGGAGGTTGGTGCTGGACCTGTAGCTCCAGCCCCCCCCCCCCTCCTCTACTGGCAGACGGTCCGTGCTGGGCCTGTAGCTCCAGCCCCCTTTACTGGCAAGGGGTTGGTGCCAGACCTCTAGCACCAGCCTCCCTCTACTGGCAAGGGGTTGGTGCTGGACCTGTAGCTCCAGCCCCCCCCCCCTCGACTGGCAGGGGGTTGGTGCTGGACCTGTAGCTCCAGCCCCCCCCCCTCGACTGGCAGGGGGTTGGTGCTGGAACTGTAGCTCCAGCCCCCTCTACTGGCAGGGGGTTGGTGCTGGACTTGTAGCTCCAGCCCCCCTCTACTGGCAGGGGGTTGGTGCTGGACCTGTAGCTCCAGCCCCCTCTACTGGCAGGGGGTTGGTGCCAGACCTCTAGCACCAGCCCCCCTGTACTGACAGGGGGTTGGTGCTGGACCTGTAGCTCCAGCCCCCCTCTACTGGCAGGGGGTTGGTGCTGGACCTGTAGCTCCAGCCCCCCCCCCAACTGGCAGGGAGTTGGTGCTGGACCTGTAGCTTCAGACCTCTCTACTGGCAGGGAGTTGGTGCTGGAACTGTAGCTCCAGCCCTACCTCTACTGGCAGGAGGTTGGTACTGGACCTGTAGCTCCAGCCCCCCCCCCTCCTCTACTGGCAGACGGTCCGTGCTGGGCCTGTAGCTCCAGCCCCCTTTACTGGCAAGGGGTTGGTGCCAGACCTCTAGCACCAGCCCCCCTCTACTGGCAAGGGGTTGGTGCTGGACCTGTAGCTCCAGCCCCCCCCCCTCGACTGGCAGGGGGTTGGTGCTGGACCTGTAGCTCCAGCCCCCCCCTCGACTGGCAGGGGGTTGGTGCTGGAACTGTAGCTCCAGCCCCCTCTACTGGCAGGGGGTTGGTGCTCGACCTGTAGCTCCAGCCCAACTCTACTGGCAGGGGGTTGGTGCTGGATCTGTAGCTCCAGCCCCCTTCCTCCCCTCTACTGGCAGGGGGTTGGTGCTGGACCTGTAGCTCCAGCCACCTCTACTGGCAGGGGGTTGGTGCTGGACCTGTAGCTGCAGCCCCCTCTACTGGCAGGGGGTTGGTGCAAGACCTCTAGCTCCAGCCCCCCTGTACTGACAGGGGGTTGGTGCTGGACCTATAGCTCCAGCCCTACCTCTACTGGCAGGGGGTTGGTGCTGGACCTGTAGCTACAGCCCCTCTCCTCCCCTCTACTGGCAGGGTGTCGGTGCTGGACCTGTAGCTACAACCCCCCTCTACTGGCAGGGGGTTGGTGCTGGACCTGTAGCTCCAGCCCCCCTCCTCCCCTCTACAGGCAGGGTGTTGGTGCTGGACCTTTAGCTCCAGTCCCCCTCTACAGGCAGGGGGTTGGTGATGGACATGTAGCTCCAGTCCCCTTCTACTGGCAAGGGGTTGGTGCTGGACCTGTAGCTCCAGCCCCCCCCCTCGACTGGCAGGGGGTTGGTGCTGGACCTGTAGCTCCAGCCCCCCCCCCTCGACTGGCAGGGGGTTGGTGCTGGACCTGTAGCTCCAGCCCCCTCTACTGACAGGGGGTTGGTGCTCGACCTGTAGCTCCAGCCCAACTCTACTGGCAGGGGGTTGGTGCTGGATCTGCAGCTCCAGCCCCCCTCCTCCCCTCTACTGGCAGGGGGTTGGTGCTGGACCTGTAGCTCCAGCCCCCTCTACTGACAGGGGGTTGGTGCTGGACCTGTAGCTCCAGCCCCCTCTACTGGCAGGGGGTTGGTGCAAGACCTCTAGCTCCAGCCCCCCTGTACTGACAGGGGGTTGGTGCTGGACCTATAGCTCCAGCCCTACCTCTACTGGCAGGGGGTTGGTGCTGGACCTGTAGCTACAGCCCCTCTCCTCCCCTCTACTGGCAGGGTGTCGGTGCTGGACCTGTAGCTACAACCCCCCTCTACTGGCAGGGGGTTGGTGCTGGACCTGTAGCTCCAGCCCCCCTCCTCCCCTCTACTGGCAGGGTGTTGGTGCTGGACCTTTTGCTCCAGTCCCCCTCTACAGGCAGGGGGTTGGTGATGGACATGTAGCTCCAGTCCCCTTCTACTGGCAGGGGGTTGGTGCTGGACCTGAAGCTCCAGCCCCCCCCCCACTCTACTGGCATGGGGTTTGTGCTGGACCTGTAGCTGCAGCTCCCCTCTACTGGCAGGGGTTGTTGCTGGACCTGTAGCTGCAGCCCCCCCCTTCTACTGGCAGGGGGTTAATGCTGTACCTGTAGCTGCAGCCCCCCTCTCTACTGGCAGGGGGATGGTGCTGAACCTGAAGCTGCAGCCCCCTCTACTGGCAGGGGGTTGGTGCTGGACCTGTATCTGCAGCCCCCTCTCTACTGGCAGGGGGTTGGTGCTGGACCTTCGGATGTAGCCCCCCTCTACTGGCAGGGGGGGTTGGTATTGGACCTGTAGCTCCAGCCCCCTCTACTGGCAGGGAGTTGGTGCTGGACCTGCAGCTCCAGCCCCCCCCCCTTTTACTTGCAGGGGGTTGGTGCTGGACCTGTAGCTCCGGCCCCCCCTTTACTGGCAGGGGGTTGATGCTGGACCTGTAGCTCCAGCCCCTCTTTACTGGCAGGGGGATTGGTGCTGGACCTGTAGCTCCAGCCCCTCTCAACTGGCAGAGGATTGGTGCGGGACCTGTAGCTCCAGCGCCCCTCTACTGGCAGGGGCTTGGGGCTGGACCTGTAGCTCCAGCCTCCCTCTACTGGCAAAGGGCTGGTGCTGGGCCTGTAGCTCCAGCCCCACCTCTACTGGCTGGGGGTTTGTGCTGGACCTGTAGCTACAGCCCCCCTCTACTGGCAAGGGGTTGGTGCTGGACCTGTAGCTCCATCCCCCCTCTACTGGCAGGGGGATGGTGCTGGACCTCTAGCTCCAGCCCCCCTCCCCCCCTTTACTGGTAGTGGGTTGGTGCTGTACCTGTAGCTCCAGCCCCGCTCTACTGGCAGGGGGTTAGTGCTGGACCTGTAGCTTCAGCCCCCCTCTACTGAGAGGGGGTTGGTGCTGGACCTGTAGCTCCAGCCCCTCTCTACTGGCAGGGGGTTGGTGCTGGACCTGTAGCTGCAGCCACCTCTCTACTAGCAGGGGGTTGGTGCTGAACCTGAAGCTGCAGTACACTCTCTACTGGCAGGGGGTTGATGCTGGACCTGTAACTCCAGCCCCCCTCAACTGGCAGGGGGTTGGTGCTGGATATGAAGCTCTTGCCCACCCTCTACTGGCAGGGGGTTGGTGCTGGACCTTTAGATGCAGCCCCCCTCTACTGGCAGGGGGTTGGTGCTGGACCTTTAGATGCAGCCCCCCTCTACTGGCAGAGGGTTGGTGCTGGACCTTTAGATGCAGCCCCCCTCTACTGGCAGGGGGTTGGTGCTGGAAATGTAGCTCCAGCCCCCCTCTACTGGAATGGGGGTGGTGATGGACCTGTTGCTCCAGCCCCCCCTCTACTGGCAGGGGGTTGGTGCTGGACCTGTAGCTCCAGCCCCCCCCCCTCTACTGGCAGGGGTTGGTGCTGGACCTGTAGCTCCAGCCCCACTCTACTGGCAGGAGGTTGGTGCTGGACTTGTAGCTCCAACCCCCGTCCCCACTCTACTAGCATGGGGGTTGGTGCTGGACCTGTAGCTCCAGCACCCCTCTATTGGCCGGGGGTTGGTGCTGGAACCGTAGCTCCAGCCCCCTTCTACTGGCAGGAGGTTGGTGCTGGAGCTGCAGCACCCCCCCCCCTCCACTACTGGCAGGGGTTGTTGCTGAACCTGTAGGAGCAGCCCCCCCCCTTCTACTGGCAGGGGGTTGGTGCTGGACCTGTAGCTGCAGCCCCCCTCAACTGGCAGGGGGTTGGTGCTGAACCTGAAGCTGCAGCCCCCCCTCTACTAGCAGGGGGTTGGTGCTGGACCTGTAGTTCCAGACCCCATCTACTGGCAGGGGGTTGGTGCTGGACCTGTAGCTCCAGCCCTCCTCTACTGGCAGGGGGTTGGTGCTGGACCTGTAGCTCCAGCCCCACTCTACTGGCAGGGGGTTGGTGCTGGAACCGTAGCTCCAGCCCCCTTCTACTGGCAGGAGGTTGGTGCTGGAGCTGCAGCACCCCCCCCCCTCCACTACTGGCAGGGGTTGTTGCTGAACCTGTAGGAGCAGCCCCCCCCCTTCTACTGGCAGGGGGTTGGTGCTGGACCTGTAGCTGCAGCCCCCCTCAACTGGCAGGGGGTTGGTGCTGAACCTGAAGCTGCAGCCCCCCCTCTACTAGCAGGGGGTTGGTGCTGGACCTGTAGTTCCAGACCCCATCTACTGGCAGGGGGTTGGTGCTGGACCTGTAGCTCCAGCCAACCTATACTGGCAGGGGGTTGGTGCTGGACCTGTACCTCCAGCTCTGCTCTACTGGCAGGGGGGTTGGTGCTGGATGTGTAGCTATAGCCCCACTCTACTGGCAGGGGGTTGGTTCTGGACCTGTAGCTCCTGCCAACCTCTACTGGCAGGGGGTTGGTGCTGGAGCTATAACTCCAGCCCCACCCTACTGGCAGGGGGGTTGGTGCTGGACCTGTAGCTACAGCCCCTCTCTACTGGCAGGGGGTTGGTGCTGGGCCTTTACCTCCAGCCCCCGTTTACTGGCAGGGGGTTGGTGCAGGACCTGTAGCTCCAGCCCCTCTTTACTGGCAGGGATTGGTGCTGGACCTGTACCTCCAGCTCCGCTCTACTGGCAGGGGATTGGTGCGGGACCTGTAGCTCCAGCGCCCATCTACTGGCAGGGGCTTGGGGCTGGACCTGTAGCTCCAGCCTCCCTCTACTGGCAAAGGGCTGGTGCTGGGCCTGTAGCTCCAGCCCCACCTCTACTGGCTGGGGGTTTGTGCTGGACCTGTAGCTACAGCCCCCCTCTACTGGCAGGGGGTTGGTGCTGGACCTGTAGCTCCAGCCCCCCTCTACTGGCAGGGGGTTGGTGCTAGACCTCTAGCTCCAGCTCCCCTCCCCCCCTTTACTGGTAGTGGGTTGGTGCTGTACCTGTAGCTCCAGCCCCGCTCTACTGGCAGGGGGTTAGTGCTGGACCTGTAGCTGCAGCCCCCCTCTACTGAGAGGGGGTTGGTGCTGGACCTGTAGCTCCAGCCCCTCTCTACTGGCAGGGGGTTGGTGCTGGACCTGTAGCTGCAGCCACCTCTCTACTAGCAGGGGGTTGGTGCTGAACCTGAAGCTGCAGTACACTCTCTACTGGCAGGGGGTTGATGCTGGACCTGTAACTCCAGCCCCCCTCAACTGGCAGGGGGTTGGTGCTGGATATGAAGCTCTTGCCCACCCTCTACTGGCAGGGGGTTGGTGCTGGACCTTTAGATGCAGCCCCCCTCTACTGGCAGGGGGTTGGTGCTGGACCTTTAGATGCAGCCCCCCTCTACTGGCAGGGGGTTGGTGCTGGACCTTTAGATGCAGCCCCCCTCTACTGGCAGGGGGTTGGTGCTGGAAATGTAGCTCCAGCCCCCCTCTACTGGAATGGGGGTGGTGATGGACCTGTTGCTCCAGCCCCCCTCTACTGGCAGGGGGTTGGTGCTGGACCTGTAGCTCCAGCCCCCCCCCCTCTACTGGCAGGGGTTGGTGCTGGACCTGTAGCTCCAGCCCCACTCTACTGGCAGGAGGTTGGTGCTGGACTTGTAGCTCCAACCCCCGTCCCCACTCTACTAGCATGGGGGTTGGTGCTGGACCTGTAGCTCCAGCACCCCTCTATTGGCCGGGGGTTGGTGCTGGACCTGTAGCTACAGCCCCCCTCTACTGGCAGGGATTGGTGCTGGACCTGTAGCTCCAGCCCTCCTCTACTGGCAGGGGGTTGGTGCTGGACCTGTAGCTCCAGCCCCACTCTACTGGCAGGGGGTTGGTGCTGGAACCGTAGCTCCAGCCCCCTTCTACTGGCAGGAGGTTGGTGCTGGAGCTGCAGCACCCCCCCCCCCTCCACTACTGGCAGGGGTTGTTGCTGAACCTGTAGGAGCAGCCCCCCCTCTTCTACTGGCAGGGGGTTGGTGCTGGACCTGTAGCTGCAGCCCCCCTCAACTGGCAGGGGGTTGGTGCTGAACCTGAAGCTGCAGCCGCCCCTCTACTAGCAGGGGGTTGGTGCTGGACCTGTAGTTCCAGACCCCATCTACTGGCAGGGGGTTGGTGCTGGACCTGTAGCTCCAGCCAACCTATACTGGCAGGGGGTTGGTGCTGGACCTGTACCTCCAGCTCTGCTCTACTGGCAGGGGGGTTGGTGCTGGATGTGTAGCTATAGCCCCACTCTACTGGCAGGGGGTTGGTTCTGGACCTGTAGCTCCTGCGAACCTCTACTGGCAGGGGGTTGGTGCTGGACCTGTAACTCCAGCCCCCCTCAACTGGCAGGGGGTTGGTGCTGGATATGAAGCTCTTGCCCACCCTCTACTGGCAGGGGGTTGGTGCTGGACCTTTAGATGCAGCCCCCCTCTACTGGCAGGGGGTTGGTGCTGGACCTTTAGATGCAGCCCCCCTCTACTGGCAGGGGGTTGGTACTGGACCTTTAGATGCAGCCCCCCTCTACTGGCAGGGGGTTGGTGCTGGAAATGTAGCTCCAGCCCCCCTCTACTGGAATGGGGGTGGTGATGGACCTGTTGCTCCAGCCCCCCCTCTACTGGCAGGGGGTTGGTGCTGGACCTGTAGCTTCAGCCCCCCCCCCTCTACTGGCAGGGGTTGGTGCTGGACCTGTAGCTCCAGCCCCACTCTACTGGCAGGAGGTTGGTGCTGGACTTGTAGCTCCAACCCCCGTCCCCACTCTACTAGCATGGGGGTTGGTGCTGGACCTGTAGCTCCAGCACCCCTCTATTGGCCGGGGGATGGTGCTGGACCTGTAGCTACAGCCCCCCTCTACTGGCAGGGATTGGTGCTGGACCTGTAGCTCCAGCCCTCCTCTACTGGCAGGGGGTTGGTGCTGGACCTGTAGCTCCAGCCCCACTCTACTGGCAGGGGGTTGGTGCTGGAACCGTAGCTCCAGCCCCCTTCTACTGGCAGGAGGTTGGTGCTGGAGCTGCAGCACCCCCCCCCCCTCCACTACTGGCAGGGGTTGTTGCTGAACCTGTAGGAGCCGCCCCCCCTCTTCTACTGGCAGGGGGTTGGTGCTGGACCTGTAGCTGCAGCCCCCCTCAACTGGCAGGGGGTTGGTGCTGAACCTGAAGCTGCAGCCCCCCCTCTACTAGCAGGGGGTTGGTGCTGGACCTGTAGTTCCAGACCCCATCTACTGGCAGGGGGTTGGTGCTGGACCTGTAGCTCCAGCCAACCTATACTGGCAGGGGGTTGGTGCTGGACCTGTACCTCCAGCTCTGCTCTACTGGCAGGGGGGTTGGTGCTGGATGTGTAGCTATAGCCCCACTCTACTGGCAGGGGGTTGGTTCTGGACCTGTAGCTCCTGCCAACCTCTACTGGCAGGGGGTTGGTGCTGGAGCTATAACTCCAGCCGCACCCTACTGCAGGGGGGTTGGTGCTGTACCTGTAGCTACAGCCCCTCTCTACTGGCAGGGGGTTGGTGCTGGGCCTTTACCTCCAGCCCCCGTTTACTGGCAGGGGGTTGGTGCAGGACCTGTAGCTCCAGCCCCTCTTTACTGGCAGGGATTGGTGCTGGACCTGTACCTCCAGCTCCGCTCTACTGGCAGGGGATTGGTGCGGGACCTGTAGCTCCAGCGCCCATCTACTGGCAGGGGCTTGGGGCTGGACCTGTAGCTCCAGCCTCCCTCTACTGGCAAAGGGCTGGTGCTGGGCCTGTAGCTCCAGCCCCACCTCTACTGGCTGGGGGTTTGTGCTGGACCTGTAGCTACAGCCCCCCTCTACTGGCAGGGGGTTGGTGCTGGACCTGTAGCTCCAGCCCCCCTCTACTGGCAGGGGGTTGGTGCTAGACCTCTAGCTCCAGCTCCCCTCCCCCCCTTTACTGGTAGTGGGTTGGTGCTGTACCTGTAGCTCCAGCCCCGCTCTACTGGCAGGGGGTTAGTGCTGGACCTGTAGCTGCAGCCCCCCTCTACTGAGAGGGGGGTTGGTGCTGGACCTGTAGCTCCAGCCCCTCTCTACTGGCAGGGGGTTGGTGCTGGACCTGTAGCTGCAGCCACCTCTCTACTAGCAGGGGGTTGGTGCTGAACCTGAAGCTGCAGTACACTCTCTACTGGCAGGGGGTTGATGCTGGACCTGTAACTCCAGCCCCCCTCAACTGGCAGGGGGTTGGTGCTGGATATGAAGCTCTTGCCCACCCTCTACTGGCAGGGGGTTGGTGCTGGACCTTTAGATGCAGCCCCCCTCTACTGGCAGGGGGTTGGTGCTGGACCTTTAGATGCAGCCCCCCTCTACTGGCAGGGGGTTGGTGCTGGACCTTTAGATGCAGCCCCCCTCTACTGGCAGGGGGTTGGTGCTGGAAATGTAGCTCCAGCCCCCCTGTACTGGAATGGGGGCGGTGATGGACCTGTTGCTCCAGCCCCCCCTCTACTGGCAGGGGGTTGGTGCTGGACCTGTAGCTCCAGCCCCCCCCCTCTACTGGCAGGGGTTGGTGCTGGACCGGTAGCTCCAGCCCCACTCTACTGGCAGGAGGTTGGTGCTGGACTTGTAGCTCCAACCCCCCTCCCCCCTCTACTAGCATGGGGGTTGGTGCAGGACCTGTAGCTCCAGCACCCCTCTATTGGCCGGGGGTTGGTGCTGGACCTGTAGCTACAGCCCCCCTCTACTGGCAGGGATTGGTGCTGGACCTGTAGCTCCAGCCCTCCTTTACTGGCAGGGGGTTGGTGCTGGACCTGTAGCTCCAGCCCCACTCTACTGGCAGGGGGTTGGTGCTGGAACCGTAGCTCCAGCCCCCTTCTACTGGCAGGAGGTTGGTGCTGGAGCTGCAGCACCCCCCCCCCTCCACTACTGGCAGGGGTTGTTGCTGGACCTGTTGGAGCAGCCCCCCCTCTTCTACTGGCAGGGGGTTGGTGCTGGACCTGTAGCTGCAGCCCCCCTCCACTGGCAGGGGGTTGGTGCTGAACCTGAAGCTGCAGCCCCCCCTCTACTAGCAGGGGGTTGGTGCTGGACCTGTAGTTCCAGACCCCATCTACTGGCAGGGGGTTGGTGCTGGACCTGTAGCTCCAGCCAACCTATACTGGCAGGGGGTTGGTGCTGGACCTGTACCTCCAGCTCCGCTCTACTGGCAGGGGGGTTGGTGCTGGATGTGTAGCTATAGCCCCACTCTACTGGCAGGGGGTTGGTTCTGGACCTGTAGCTCCTGCCAACCTCTACTGGCAGGGGGTTGGTGCTGGAGCTATAACTCCAGCCCCACCCTACTGGCAGGGGGTTGGTGCTGGACCTGTAGCTACAGCCCCTCTCTACTGGCAGGGGGGTTGGTGCTGGGCCTTTACCTCCAGCCCCCGTTTACTGGCAGGGGGTTGGTGCAGGACCTGTAGCTCCAGCACCCCTCTACTGGCAGGGATTGGTGCTGGACCTGTACCTCCAGCTCCGCTCTACTGGCAGGGGGGTTGGTGTTGGATGTGTAGCTATAGCCCCCCTCTACTGGCATAGAGTTGGTGCTGGACCTGAAGCTCCAGCCCCCTCTACTGGCAAGGGGTTGGTGCTGGACCTGTAGCTCCAGCCCCCCTCTACTGGCAGGGGGTTGGTGCTGGACCTCTAGCTCCAGCCCCCCTCCCCCCCTTTACTGGTAGTGGGTTGGTGCTGTACCTGTAGCTCCAGCCCCGCTCTACTGGCAGGGGGTTAGTGCTGGACCTGTAGCTGCAGCCCCCCTCTATTGAGAGGGGGTTGGTGCTGGACCTGTAGCTCCAGCCCCTCTCTACTGGCAGGGGGTTGGTGCTGGACCTGTAGCTGCAGCCACCTCTCAACTAGCAGGGGGTTGGTGCTGAACCTGAAGGTGCAGTACACTCTCCACTGGCAGGGGGTTGATGCTGGACCTGTAACTCCAGCCCCCCTCAACTGGCAGGGGGTTGGTGCTGGATATGAAGCTCTTGCCCACCCTCTACTGGCAGGGGGTTGGTGCTGGACCTTTAGATGCAGCCCCCCTCTACTGGCAGGGTGTTGGTGCTGGACCTTTAGATGCAGCCCCCCTCTACTGGCAGGGGGTTGGTGCTGGACCTTTAGATGCAGCCCCCCTCTACTGGCAGGGGGTTGGTGCTGGAAATGTAGCTCCAGCCCCCCTCTACTGGAATGGGGGTGGTGATGGACCTGTTTCTCCAGCCCCCCCCCTCTACTGGCAGGGGGTTGGTGCTGGACCTGTAGCTCCAGCACCCCCCCCCTCTACTGGCAGGGGTTGGTGCTGGACCTGTAGCTCCAGCCCCACTCTACTGGCAGGAGGTTGGTGCTGGACTTGTAGCTCCAACCCCCCTCCCCCCTCTACTAACATGGGGGTTGGTGCAGGACCTGTAGCTCCAGCACCCCTCTATTGGCCGGGGGTTGGTGTTGGACCTGTAGCTACAGCCCCCCTCTACTGGCAGGGATTGGTGCTGGATCTGTAGCTCCAGCCCTCCTCTACTGGCAGGGGGTTGGTGCTGGACCTGTAGCTCCAGCCCCACTCTACTGGCAGGGGGTTGGTGCTGTAACCGTAGCTCCAGCCCCCTTCTACTGGCAGGAGGTTGGTGCTGGAGCTGCAGCACCCCCCCCCCTCCACTACTGGCAGGGGTTGTTGCTGGACCTGTAGGAGCAGCCCCCCTCTTCTACTGGCAGGGGGTTGGTGCTGGACCTGTAGCTGCAGCCCCCTCCACTGGCAGGGGGTTGGTGCTGAACCTGAAACTGCAGCCCCCCCTCTACTAGCAGGGGGTTGGTGCTGGACCTGTAGTTCCAGACCCCATCTACTGGCAGGGGGTTGGTGCTGGACCTGTAGCTCCAGCCAACCTATACTGGCAAGGGGTTGGTGCTGGACCTGTACCTCCAGCTCCGCTCTACTGGCAGGGGATTGGTGCGGGACCTGTAGCTCCAGCGCCCATCTACTGGCAGGGGCTTGGGGCTGGACCTGTAGCTCCAGCCTCCCTCTACTGGCAAAGGGCTGGTGCTGGGCCTGTAGCTCCAGCCCCACCTCTACTGGCTGGGCGTTTGTGCTGGACCTGTAGCTACAGCCCCCCTCTACTGGCAGGGGGTTGGTGCTGGACCTGTAGCTCCAGCCCCCCTCTACTGGCAGGGGGTTGGTGCTAGACCTCTAGCTCCAGCTCCCCTCCCCCCCTTTACTGGTAGTGGGTTGGTGCTGTACCTGTAGCTCCAGCCCCGCTCTACTGGCAGGGGGTTAGTGCTGGACCTGTAGCTGCAGCCCCCCTCTACTGAGAGGGGGGTTGGTGCTGGACCTGTAGCTCCAGCCCCTCTCTACTGGCAGGGGGTTGGTGCTGGACCTGTAGCTGCAGCCACCTCTCTACTAGCAGGGGGTTGGTGCTGAACCTGAAGCTGCAGTACACTCTCTACTGGCAGGGGGTTGATGCTGGACCTGTAACTCCAGCCCCCCTCAACTGGCAGGGGGTTGGTGCTGGATATGAAGCTCTTGCCCACCCTTTACTGGCAGGGGGTTGGTGCTGGACCTTTAGATGCAGCCCCCCTCTACTGGCAGGGGGTTGGTGCTGGACCTTTAGATGCAGCCCCCCTCTACTGGCAGGGGGTTGGTGCTGGACCTTTAGATGCAGCCCCCCTCTACTGGCAGGGGGTTGGTGCTGGAAATGTAGCTCCAGCCCCCCTCTACTGGAATGGGGGTGGTGATGGACCTGTTGCTCCAGCCCCCCCTCTACTGGCAGGGGGTTGGTGCTGGACCTGTAGCTCCAGCCCCCCCCTCTACTGGCAGGGGTTGGTGCTGGACCGGTAGCTCCAGCCCCACTCTACTGGCAGGAGGTTGGTGCTGGACTTGTAGCTCCAACCCCCCTCCCCCCTCTACTAGCATGGGGGTTGGTGCAGGACCTGTAGCTCCAGCACCCCTCTATTGGCCGGGGGTTGGTGCTGGACCTGTAGCTACAGCCCCCCTCTACTGGCAGGGATTGGTGCTGGACCTGTAGCTCCAGCCCTCCTTTACTGGCAGGGGGTTGGTGCTGGAACCGTAGCTCCAGCCCCCTTCTACTGGCAGGAGGTTGGTGCTGGAGCTGCAGCACCCCCCCCCCCCTCCACTACTGGCAGGGGTTGTTGCTGGACCTGTAGGAGCAGCCCCCCCTCTTCTACTGGCAGGGGGTTGGTGCTGGACCTGTAGCTGCAGCCCCCCTCCACTGGCAGGGGGTTGGTGCTGAACCTGAAGCTGCAGCCCCCCCTCTACTAGCAGGGGGTTGGTGCTGGACCTGTAGTTCCAGACCCCATCTACTGGCAGGGGGTTGGTGCTGGACCTGTAGCTCCAGCCAACCTATACTGGCAGGGGGTTGGAGCTGGACCTGTACCTCCAGCTCCGCTCTACTGGCAGGGGGGTTGGTGCTGGATGTGTAGCTATAGCCCCACTCTACTGGCAGGGGGTTGGATCTGGACCTGTAGCTCCTGCCAACCTCTACTGGCAGGGGGTTGGTGCTGGAGCTATAACTCCAGCCCCACCCTACTGGCAGGGGGTTGGTGCTGGACCTGTAGCTACAGCCCCTCTCTACTGGCAGGGGGGTTGGTGCTGGGCCTTTACCTCCAGCCCCCGTTTACTGGCAGGGGGTTGGTGCAGGACCTGTAGCTCCAGCACCCCTCTACTGGCAGGGATTGGTGCTGGACCTGTACCTCCAGCTCCGCTCTACTGGCAGGGGGGTTGGTGTTGGATGTGTAGCTATAGCCCCCCTCTACTGGCATAGAGTTGGTGCTGGACCTGAAGCTCCAGCCCCCTCTACTGGCAAGGGGTTGGTGCTGGACCTGTAGCTCCAGCCCCCCTCTACTGGCAGGGGGTTGGTGCTGGACCTCTAGCTCCAGCCCCCCTCCCCCCCTTTTCTGGTAGTGGGTTGGTGCTGTACCTGTAGCTCCAGCCCCGCTCTACTGGCAGGGGGTTAGTGCTGGACCTGTAGCTGCAGCCCCCCTCTAATGAGAGGGGGTTGGTGCTGGACCTGTAGCTCCAGCCCCTCTCTACTGGCAGGGGGTTGGTGCTGGACCTGTAGCTGCAGCCACCTCTCAACTAGCAGGGGGTTGGTGCTGAACCTGAAGGTGCAGTACACTCTCCACTGGCAGGGGGTTGATGCTGGACCTGTAACTCCAGCCCCCCTCAACTGGCAGGGGGTTGGTGCTGGATATGAAGCTCTTGCCCACCCTCTACTGGCAGGGGGTTGGTGCTGGACCTTTAGATGCAGCCCCCCTCTACTGGCAGGGGGTTGGTGCTGGACCTTTAGATGCAGCCCCCCTCTACTGGCAGGGGGTTGGTGCTGGAAATGTAGCTCCAGCCCCCCTCTACTGGAATGGGGGTGGTGATGGACCTGTTTCTCCAGCCCCCCCCCTCTACTGGCAGGGGGTTGGTGCTGGACCTGTAGCTCCAGCACCCCCCCCCCCTCTACTGGCAGGGGTTGGTGCTGGACCTGTAGCTCCAGCCCCACTCTACTGGCAGGAGGTTGGTGCTGGACTTGTAGCTCCAACCCCCCTCCCCCCTCTACTAACATGGGGGTTGGTGCAGGACCTGTAGCTCCAGCACCCCTCTATTGGCCGGGGGTTGGTGTTGGACCTGTAGCTACAGCCCCCCTCTACTGGCAGGGATTGGTGCTGGATCTGTAGCTCCAGCCCTCCTCTACTGGCAGGGTGTTGGTGCTGGACCTGTAGCTCCAGCCCCACTCTACTGGCAGGGGGTTGGTGCTGGAACCGTAGCTCCAGCCCCCTTCTACTGGCAGGAGGTTGGTGCTGGAGCTGCAGCACCCCCCCCCCTCCACTACTGGCAGGGGTTGTTGCTGGACCTGTAGGAGCAGCCCCCCCTCTTCTACTGGCAGGGGGTTGGTGCTGGACCTGTAGCTGCAGCCCCCTCCACTGGCAGGGGGTTGGTGCTGAACCTGAAGCTGCAGCCCCCCCTCTACTAGCAGGGGGTTGGTGCTGGACCTGTAGTTCCAGACCCCATCTACTGGCAGGGGGTTGGTGCTGGACCTGTAGCTCCAGCCAACCTATACTGGCAAGGGGTTGGTGCTGGACCTGTACCTCCAGCTCCGCTCTACTGGCAGGGGGGTTGGTGCTGGATGTGTAGCTATACCCCACTCTACTGGCAGGGGGTTGGTTCTGGACCTGTAGCTCCAGCCAACCTCTACTGGCAGGGGGTTGGTGCTGGAGCTATAACTCCAGCCCCACCCTACTGGCAGGGGGTTGGTGCTGGACCTGTAGCTACAGCCCCTCTCTACTGGCAGGGGGTTGGTGCTGGGCCTTTACCTCCAGCCCCCGTTTACTGGCAGGGTGTTGGTGCAGGACCTGTAGCTCCAGCACCCCTCTACTGGCAGGGATTGGTGCTGGACCTGTACCTCCAGCTCCGCTCTACTGGCAGGGGGGTTGGTGTTGGATGTGTAGCTATAGCCCCCCTCTACTGGCATAGAGTTGGTGCTGGACCTGAAGCTCCAGCCCCCTCTACTGGCAAGGGGTTGGTGCTGGACCTGTAGCTCCAGCCCCTCTCTACTGGCAGGGGGTTAATGCTGGACCTGTAGCTCCAGCCTCCTTCTACTGGCAGGGGGTTAGTGCAGGACCTGTAGCTCCAGCCCCCGTTTACTGGCAGGGGGTTGATGCTGGACCTGTACCTCCAGCCCCCGTTTACTGGCAGGGGGTTGATGCTGGACCTAGAGCTCCAGCCCCCCTCTACTGGCAGGGGGTTGGTGCTGGACCTGTAGCTCCAGCCCCCCTCTACTGGCAGGGATTGGTGCTGGACCTGTACCTCCAGCTCCGCTCTACTTGCAGGGGGGTTGGTGTTGGATGTGTAGCTATAGCCCCCCTCTACTGGCATAGAGTTGGTGCTGGACCTGAAGCTCCAGCCCCCTCTACTGGCAAGGGGTTGGTGCTGGACCTGTAGCTCCAGCCCCTCTCTACTGACAGGGGGTTAATGCTGGACCTGTAGCTCCAGCCTCCTTCTACTGGCAGGGGGTTAGTGCAGGACCTGTAGCTCCAGCCCCCGTTTACTGGCAGGGGGTTGATGCTGGACCTGTACCTCCAGCCCCCGTTTACTGGCAGGGGGTTGATGCTGGACCTAGAGCTCCAGCCCCCCTCTACTGGCAGGGGGTTGGTGCTGGACCTGTAGCTCCAGCCCCCCTCTACTGGCAGGTGGTTGGTGCTGGACCTGTAGCTCCAGAACCAATCTAATGGCAGGGGGGATTGGTACTGGACCTGTAGCTCCAGCCCCCGTCTACTACCAAGGGTTGGTGCTGAACCTGTAGCTCCAGCCCCCCCTCTACTGGCAGGGGGTTCGTACTTTACCTGTAGCTCCACACTCCCTATCTACTGGCAGGGGGTTTGTGCTGGACCTGTAGCTCCAGCCCCCTCTACTGGCAAGGGGTTGTTACTAGACCTGTAGCTCCAGCCCCCCTCTACTGGTAGTGGGTTGGTGCTGTACCTGTAGCTCCAGCCCCCCCCCTCTACTGGCAGGGGGTTGGTGCTGGACCTGTAGCTCCAGCCCCCCTCTACTGCCAGGGGGTTGGTGCTGGACCGGTAGCTGCAGCCCCCCTCTACTGGCAGGGGGTTAGTGCTGGACCTGTAGCTCCAGCCCCTTTCTACTGGCAGGGGGTTGGTGCTGGACCTGTTGCTGCAGTCACCTCTCTACTGGCAGGGGGGTTGTTGCTGGACATGTAGCTCCAGCCCCCCCCCCTACTGGCATGCGTTTGGTACTGGATCTGGTGCCCTATCGCCCCTCTACTGGCAGAGGGTTGGTACTGGACCTGAAGCTCCAGCCCCCTCTACTGGCAAGGGGGGGGCTGGACCTGTAGCTCCAGCCCCCTTCTACTGGCAGGGGGTTAGTGCAGGACCTGTAGCTCCAGCCCCACCCTACTGGCAGGAGGTTGGTACTGGACTTGTAGCTTCAGCCCCCCTCCCCCCTCTACTAGCATGGGGGTTTGTGCAGGACCTGTAGCTCCAGCCCCCCTCTTCTATTAGGGGATTGGTGCTGGACCTGTAGTTCGAGACCCCATCTACTGGCAGAGGGTTGGTGCTGGACCTGTAGCTCCAGCCAACCTATACTGGCAGGGGGTTGGTGCTGGACCTGTACCTCCAGCTCCGCTCCACTGGCAGGGGGGGTTTGTGCTGTATGTGTAGCTATAGCCCCACTCTACGGGCAGGGGGTTGGTGCTGGACCTGTAGCTCCTGCCAACCTCTACTGGCAGGGGGTTGGTGCTGGATCTATAGCTCCAGCCCCACTCTACTGGCAGGGGGTTGGTGCTGGACCTGTAGCTCCAGCCCCCTTCTACTGGCAGGGGGTTACTACTGGACCTGTAGCTGCAGCACACCCCCCCCCCCACTACTGGCAGGGGTTGTTGCTGGACCTGTAGGAGCAGCCCCCCCCCCCATTTTACTGGCAGGGGGTTGGTGCTGGACCTGTAGGTGCAGCCCCCTCTCCACTGGCCGGGACTTGGTGCTGAACCTGATGCTGCAGCCCCCCCTCTACTAGCAGGGGGTTGGTGCTGGACCTGTAGTTCCAGACCCCATCTACTGGCAGGGGGTTGGTGCTGGACCTGTAGCTCCAGCCAACCTATACTGGCAGGGGGTTGGTGCTGGACCTGTACCTCCAGCTCCGCTCTACTGACTGGGGGGTTGGTGTTGGATGTGTAGCTATAGCCGCACTCTACTGGCAGGGGGTTGGTGCTGGACCTGTAGCTCCTGCCAACCTCTACTGGCAGGGGGTTGGTGCTGGACCTATAGCTCCAGCCCCACTCTACTGGCAGAGGGTTGTTGCTGGACCTGTAGCTACAGCCCCCCTCTACTGGCAGGGGTTAGTGCTAGACCTGTAGCTCCAGCCCACCTCTACTGGCAGGGGGTTGGTGCAGAACCTGTAGCTCCTGCCCCCCTTCTACTGGCAGGGGGGTTGGTGCTGGACCTGAAGCTCCAGCCCCCTCTACTGGCAAGGGGTTGGTGCTGGACCTGTAGCTCCAGCCCCTCTCTACTGGCAGGAGGTTGGTGCTGGGCCTGTACCTCCAGCCCCCGTTTACTGGCAGGGGGTTGATGCTGGACCTGTAGCTCCACCTCCCTCTACTGGCAGGGGGTTGGTGCAGGACCTGTAGTTCCAGCCCCACTCTACTGGCAGGAGGTTGGTACTGGACTTGTAGTTCCAGCCTCCCTCCCCCCTCTACTAGCATTGGGGTTAGTGCAGGACCTGTAGCTCCAGCACCCCGCTACTGGCAGAGGGTTGGTGCTGGACCTATAGCTACAGCCCCCCTCTACTAGCAGGGATTGGTGCTGTACCTGTAGCTCAAGCCCCCTCTCTACCGGCAGGGGTTGTTGCTGGACCTGTAGGAGCAGCCCCTCCCCCCTTCTACTGGCAGGTGGTTGTGCTGGACCTGTAGCTGCAGCCCCCCTCTACTGGCAGGAGGTTGGTGCTGGACCTGTAGCTCCATCACCCCTCTACTGGCAGGGGGTTGGTACTGGACCTGTAGCTCCAGCCCCCCTCTACTGGTAGTGGGTTGGTGCTGTACCTGTAGCTCCAGCCCCCCCTCTACTGGCAGGGGGATGGTGCTGGACCTGTAGCTCCACCCCCCCTCTACTGCCAGGGGGTTGGTGCTGGACCTGTAGCTGCAGCCCCCCTCTACTAGCAGGGGGTTGGTGCTGGACCTGTAGCTGAAGCCACCTCTCTACTGGCAGGGGGTTGGTGCTGGATATGTAGCTCTTGCCCACCCTCTACTGGCAGGGGGTTGGTGCTAAACCTGTAGCTCCAGCCCCTGTCTACTGGCAGGGGGCTGGTGCTGGACCTTTAGATGCAGCCCCCTTCTACTGGCAGGTGATTGGTGCTGGACCTATAGCTCCAGCCCCCCTCTACTGGCAGGGGGTTTGCGCAGGACCTGTAGCTCCAGCCCCCTCTACTGGCCGGGGGTTGGTGCTGGACCTGTAGCTGCAGCCCCCCTTCTACTGGCAGGGGTTGGTGCTGGACCTGTAGCTCCAGCCCCCCTCTACTGGCAGGGGGATGGTGCTGGACATGTAGCTCCAGCCCCCCTCTACTGGCACGGGTTGGTGCTGGACCTGTAGCTCCAGCCCCCTCTACTGGCACGGGTTGGTGCTGGACCTGTGGCTCCAGCCCCACTCTACTGGCAGGAGGTTGGTGCTGGACCTGTAGCTCCAGAAACCCTTTACTGGCAGGGGGTTGGTGCTGGACCTGTAGCTACAGCCCCCCTCTACTGACAGGGATTGGTGCTGGACCTGTAGCTCCAGCCCTCCTCTACTGGCAGGGGGTTGGTGCTGGACCTGTAGCTGCAGCCCCACTCTACTGGCAGGGGGTTGGTGCTGGACCTGTAGCTCCAGCCCCCTTCTACTGGCAGGGGTTGTTGCTGGACCTGTAGAAGCAGCCCCCCCTTCTACCGGCAGGGGGTTGGTGCTGGACCTTTAGCTTTAGCCCCCTCTCCACTGGCAGGGGGTTGGTGCTGAACCTGAAGGTGCAGCCCCCCCTCTACTAGCAGGGGGTTGGTGCAGACCCTGTAGCTAATGCCCCCCTTCTACTGGCAGGGGGGGTTGTTGCTGGACTTGTAGCTCCAGCCCGCCCTCTACTGGCAGAGGGTTAGTGCTGGACCTGTAGCTCCAGCCCCCCTCTACTGGTAGTGGGTTGGTGCTGTACCTGTAGCTCCAGCCCCCCCTCTACTGGCAGGGGGATGGTGCTGGACCTGTAGCTCCACCCCCCCCTCTACTGCCAGGGGGTTGGTGCTGGACCTGTAGCTGCAGCCCCCCTCTACTGGCAGGGGGTTGGTGCTGGACCTGTAGCTCCAGCCACCTCTCTACTAGCAGGGGGTTGGTGCTGGACCTGTAGCTGAAGCCACCTCTCTACTGGCAGGGGGTTGGTGCTGGATATGTAGCTCTTGCCCACCCTCTACTGGCAGGGGGTTGGTGCTAAACCTGTAGCTCCAGCCCCTCTCTACTGGCAGGGGGTTGGTGCTGGACCTTTAGATGCAGCCCCCTTCTACTGGCAGGTGATTGGTGCTGGACCTATAGCTCCAGCCCCCCTCTATTGGCAGGGGGTTTGCGCAGGACCTGTAGCTCCAGCCCCCTCTACTGGCAGGGGTTGGTGCTGGACCTGTAGCTGCAGCCCCCCTTCTACTGGCAGGGGTTGGTGCTGGACCTGTAGCTCCAGCCCCCCTCTACTGGCAGGGGGATGGTGCTGGACATGTAGCTCCAGCCCCACTCTACTGGCAGGAGGTTGGTGCTGGACCTGTAGCTCCAGAAACCCTTTACTGGCAGGGGGTTGGTGCTGGACCTGTAGCTACAGCCCCCCTCTACTGACAGGGATTGGTGCTGGACCTGTAGCTCCAGCCCTCCTCTACTGGCAGGGGGTTGGTGCTGGACCTGTAGCTGCAGCCCCACTCTACTGGCAGGGGGTTGGTGCTGGACCTGTAGCTCCAGCCCCCTTCTACTGGCAGGGGTTGTTGCTGGACCTGTAGAAGCAGCCCCCCCTTCTACCGGCAGGGGGTTGGTGCTGGACCTTTAGCTTTAGCCCCCTCTCCACTGGCAGGGGGTTGGTGCTGAACCTGAAGGTGCAGCCCCCCCTCTACTAGCAGGGGGTTGGTGCAGACCCTGTAGCTAATGCCCCCCTTCTACTGGCAGGGTGGGTTGTTGCTGGACCTGTAGCTCCAGCCTCCCTTCTACTGGCAGGGGGTTGGTGCTGGGCGTGTACCTCCAGCCCGCCCTCTACTGGCAGAGGGTTAGTGCTGGACCTGTAGCTCCAGCCCCCCTCTACTGGCAGAGGGTTGGTGCTGGACCTGTAGCTCCAGCCCCCTCTACTGGCTGGGAGTTGGTGCTGGACCTGTAGCTCCAGCCCCCCTCTACTGGCAGGTGATTGGTGCTGGACCTGTAGCTCCAGCCTCCCCTCTTCTGGCAGGGGGATGGTGTTGGACATTTAGCTCTAGCACCCCTCTACTGGCTGGGAGTTGGTGCTGGACCTGTAGCTCCAGCCCCCCTCTACTGGCAGGTGATTGGTGCTGGACCTGTAGCTCCAGCCCCCCTCTACTGGCAGGTGATTGGTGCTGTACCTGTAGCTCCAGCCCCCTCTACTGGCAGGGGTTTGTGCTGTTCATGTAGCTCCAGCCCCCCCTCTACTGGCAGGGGGTTGGTGCTGGACCAGTAGCTCCAGCCCCCACTCTACTGGCAGGGGGTTGGTGCAGAACCTGTAGCTCCTGCCCCCCTTCTACTGGCAGGGGGGTTGGTGCTGGACCTGAAGCTCCAGCCCCCTCTACTGGCAAGGGGTTGGTGCTGGACCTGTAGCTCCAGCTCCTCTCTACTGGCAGGAGGTTGGTGCTGGGCCTGTACCTCCAGCCCCCGTTTACTGGCAGGGGGTTGATGCTGGACCTGTAGCTCCACCTCCCTCTACTGGCAGGGGGTTGGTGCAGGACCTGTAGCTCCAGCCCCACTCTACTGGCAGGAGGTTGGTACTGGACTTGTAGTTCCAGCCTCCCTCCCCCCTCTACTAGCATTGGGGTTAGTGCAGGACCTGTAGCTCCAGCACCCCGCTACTGGCAGAGGGTTGGTGCTGGACCTATAGCTACAGCCCCCTCTACTAGCAGGGATTGGTGCTGTACCTGTAGCTCAAGCCCCCTCTCTACCGGCAGGGGTTGTTGCTGGACCTGTAGGAGCAGCCCCTCCCCCCCTTCTACTGGCAGGTGGTTGTGCTGGACCTGTAGCTGCAGCCCCCCTCTACTGGCAGGAGGTTGGTGCTGGACCTGTAGCTCCATCACCCCTCTACTGGCAGGGGGTTGGTACTGGACCTGTAGCTCCAGCCCCCCTCTACTGGTAGTGGGTTGGTGCTGTACCTGTAGCTCCAGCCCCCCCTCTACTGGCAGGGGGATGGTGCTGGACCTGTAGCTCCACCCCCCCTCTACTGCCAAGGGGTTGGTGCTGGACCTGTAGCTGCAGCCCCCCTCTACTAGCAGGGGGTTGGTGCTGGACCTGTAGCTGAAGCCACCTCTCTACTGGCAGGGGGTTGGTGCTGGATATGTAGCTCTTGCCCACCCTCTACTGGCAGGGGGTTGGTGCTAAACCTGTAGCTCCAGCCCCTCTCTACTGGCAGGGGGTTGGTGCTGGACCTTTAGATGCAGCCCCCTTCTACTGGCAGGTGATTGGTGCTGGACCTATAGCTCCAGCCCCCCTCTACTGGCAGGGGGTTTGCGCAGGACCTGTAGCTCCAGCCCCCTCTACTGGCAGGGGGTTGGTGCTGGACCTGTAGCTGCAGCCCCCCTTCTACTGGCAGGGGTTGGTGCTGGACCTGTAGCTCCAGCCCCCCTCTACTGGCAGGGGGATGGTGCTGGACATGTAGCTCCAGCCCCCCTCTACTGGCACGGGTTGGTGCTGGACCTGTAGCTCCAGCCCCCTCTACTGGCACGGGTTGGTGCTGGACCTGTAGCTCCAGCCCCACTCTACTGGCAGGAGGTTGATGCTGGACCTGTAGCTCCAGAAACCCTTTACTGGCAGGGGGTTGGTGCTGGACCTGTAGCTACAGCCCCCCTCTACTGACAGGAATTGGTGCTGGACCTGTAGCTCCAGCCCTCCTCTACTGGCAGGGGGTTGGTGCTGGACCTGTAGCTGCAGCCCCACTCTACTGGCAGGGGGTTGGTGCTGGACCTGTAGCTCCAGCCCCCTTCTACTGGCAGGGGTTGTTGCTGGACCTGTAGAAGCAGCCCCCCCTTCTACCGGCAGGGGGTTGGTGCTGGACCTTTAGCTTTAGCCCCCTCTCCACTGGCAGGGGGTTGGTGCTGAACCTGAAGGTGCAGCCCCCCCTCTACTAGCAGGGGGTTGGTGCAGACCCTGTAGCTAATGCCCCCCTTCTACTGGCAGGGGGGGTTGTTGCTGGACTTGTAGCTCCAGCCCGCCCTCTACTGGCAGAGGGTTAGTGCTGGACCTGTAGCTCCAGCCCCCCTCTACTGGTAGTGGGTTGGTGCTGTACCTGTAGCTCCAGCCCCCCCTCTACTGGCAGGGGGATGGTGCTGGACCTGTAGCTCCACCCCCCCTCTACTGCCAGGGGGTTGGTGCTGGACCTGTAGCTGCAGCCCCCCTCTACTGGCAGGGGGTTGGTGCTGGACCTGTAGCTCCAGCCACCTCTCTACTAGCAGGGGGTTGGTGCTGGACCTGTAGCTGAAGCCACCTCTCTACTGGCAGGGGGTTGGTGCTGGATATGTAGCTCTTGCCCACCCTCTACTGGCAGGGGGTTGGTGCTAAACCTGTAGCTCCAGCCCCTCTCTACTGGCAGGGGGTTGGTGCTGGACCTTTAGATGCAGCCCCCTTCTACTGGCAGGTGATTGGTGCTGGACCTATAGCTCCAGCCCCCCTCTACTGGCAGGGGGTTTGCGCAGGACCTGTAGCTCCAGCCCCCTCTACTGGCAGGGGGTTGGTGCTGGACCTGTAGCTGCAGCCCCCCTTCTACTGGCAGGGGTTGGTGCTGGACCTGTAGCTCCAGCCCCCTCTACTGGCAGGGGTTGGTGCTGGACCTGTAGCTGCAGCCCCCCTTCTACTGGCAGGGGTTGGTGCTGGACCTGTAGCTCCAGCCCCCCTCTACTGGCAGGGGGATGGTGCTGGACATGTAGCTCCAGCCCCCCTCTACTGGCACGGGTTGGTGCTGGACCTGTAGCTCCAGCCCCCTCTACTGGCACGGGTTGGTGCTGGACCTGTAGCTCCAGCCCCACTCTACTGGCAGGAGGTTGGTGCTGGACCTGTAGCTCCAGAAACCCTTTACTGGCAGGGGGTTGGTGCTGGACCTGTAGCTACAGCCCCCCTCTACTGACAGGGATTGGTGCTGGACCTGTAGCTCCAGCCCTCCTCTACTGGCAGGGGGTTGGTGCTGGACCTGTAGCTGCAGCCCCACTCTACTGGCAGGGGGTTGGTGCTGGACCTGTAGCTCCAGCCCCCTTCTACTGGCAGGGGTTGTTGCTGGACCTGTAGAAGCAGCCCCCCCTTCTACCGGCAGGGGGTTGGTGCTGGACCTTTAGCTTTAGCCCCCTCTCCACTGGCAGGGGGTTGGTGCTGAACCTGAAGGTGCAGCCCCCCCTCTACTAGCAGGGGGTTGGTGCAGACCCTGTAGCTAATGCCCCCCTTCTACTGGCAGGGTGGGTTGTTGCTGGACCTGTAGCTCCAGCCTCCCTTCTACTGGCAGGGGGTTGGTGCTGGGCCTGTACCTCCAGCCCGCCCTCTACTGGCAGAGGGTTAGTGCTGGACCTGTAGCTCCAGCCCCCCTCTACTGGCAGAGGGTTGGTGCTGGACCTGTAGCTCCAGCCCCCTCTACTGGCTGGGAGTTGGTGCTGGACCTGTAGCTCCAGCCCCCCTCTACTGGCAGGTGATTGGTGCTGGACCTGTAGCTCCAGCCTCCCCTCTACTGGCAGGGGGATGGTGTTGGACATTTAGCTCTAGCACCCCTCTACTGGCTGGGAGTTGGTGCTGGACCTGTAGCTCCAGCCCCCCTCTACTGGCAGGTGATTGGTGCTGGACCTGTAGCTCCAGCCCCCCTCTACTGGCAGGTGATTGGTGCTGTACCTGTAGCTCCAGCCCCCTCTACTGGCAGGGGTTTGTGCTGTTCATGTAGCTCCAGCCCCCCCTCTACTGGCAGGGGGTTGGTGCTGGACCAGTAGCTCCAGCCCCCACTCTACTGGCAGGGGGTTGGTGCAGAACCTGTAGCTCCTGCCCCCCTTCTACTGGCAGGGGGGTTGGTGCTGGACCTGAAGCTCCAGCCCCCTCTACTGGCAAGGGGTTGGTGCTGGACCTGTAGCTCCAGCTCCTCTCTACTGGCAGGAGGTTGGTGCTGGGCCTGTACCTCCAGCCCCCGTTTACTGGCAGGGGGTTGATGCTGGACCTGTAGCTCCACCTCCCTCTACTGGCAGGGGGTTGGTGCAGGACCTGTAGCTCCAGCCCCACTCTACTGGCAGGAGGTTGGTACTGGACTTGTAGTTCCAGCCTCCCTCCCCCCTCTACTAGCATTGGGGTTAGTGCAGGACCTGTAGCTCCAGCACCCCGCTACTGGCAGAGGGTTGGTGCTGGACCTATAGCTACAGCCCCCCTCTACTAGCAGGGATTGGTGCTGTACCTGTAGCTCAAGCCCCCTCTCTACCGGCAGGGGTTGTTGCTGGACCTGTAGGAGCAGCCCCTCCCCCCTTCTACTGGCAGGTGGTTGTGCTGGACCTGTAGCTGCAGCCCCCCTCTACTGGCAGGAGGTTGGTGCTGGACCTGTAGCTCCATCACCCCTCTACTGGCAGGGGGTTGGTACTGGACCTGTAGCTCCAGCCCCCCCTCTACTGGCAGGGGGATGGTGCTGGACCTGTAGCTCCACCCCCCCTCTACTGCCAAGGGGTTGGTGCTGGACCTGTAGCTGCAGCCCCCCTCTACTAGCAGGGGGTTGGTGCTGGACCTGTAGCTGAAGCCACCTCTCTACTGGCAGGGGGTTGGTGCTGGATATGTAGCTCTTGCCCACCCTCTACTGGCAGGGGGTTGGTGCTAAACCTGTAGCTCCAGCCCCTCTCTACTGGCAGGGGGTTGGTGCTGGACCTTTAGATGCAGCCCCCTTCTACTGGCAGGTGATTGGTGCTGGACCTATAGCTCCAGCCCCCCTCTACTGGCAGGGGGTTTGCGCAGGACCTGTAGCTCCAGCCCCCTCTACTGGCAGGGGGTTGGTGCTGGACCTGTAGCTGCAGCCCCCCTTCTACTGGCAGGGGTTGGTGCTGGACCTGTAGCTCCAGCCCCCCTCTACTGGCAGGGGGATGGTGCTGGACATGTAGCTCCAGCCCCCCTCTACTGGCACGGGTTGGTGCTGGACCTGTAGCTCCAGCCCCCTCTACTGGCACGGGTTGGTGCTGGACCTGTAGCTCCAGCCCCACTCTACTGGCAGGAGGTTGGTGCTGGACCTGTAGCTCCAGAAACCCTTTACTGGCAGGGGGTTGGTGCTGGACCTGTAGCTACAGCCCCCCTCTACTGGCAGGGGGTTGGTGCTGGACCTGTAGCTGCAGCCCCACTCTACTGGCAGGGGGTTGGTGCTGGACCTGTAGCTCCAGCCCCCTTCTACTTTCAGGGGTTGTTGCTGGACCTGTAGAAGCAGCCCCCCCTTCTACCGGCAGGGGGTTGGTGCTGGACCTTTAGCTTTAGCCCCCTCTCCACTGGCAGGGGGTTGGTGCTGAACCTGAAGGTGCAGCCCCCCCTCTACTAGCAGGGGGTTGGTGCAGACCCTGTAGCTAATGCCCCCCTTCTACTGGCAGGGGGGGTTGTTGCTGGACTTGTAGCTCCAGCCCGCCCTCTACTGGCAGAGGGTTAGTGCTGGACCTGTAGCTCCAGCCCCCCTCTACTGGTAGTGGGTTGGTGCTGTACCTGTAGCTCCAGCCCCCCCTCTACTGGCAGGGGGATGGTGCTGGACCTGTAGCTCCACCCCCCCTCTACTGCCAGGGGGTTGGTGCTGGACCTGTAGCTGCAGCCCCCCTCTACTGGCAGGGGGGTTGGTGCTGGACCTGAAGCTCCAGCCCCCTCTACTGGCAAGGGGTTGGTGCTGGACCTGTAGCTCCAGCCCCTCTCTACTGGCAGGAGGTTGGTGCTGGGCCTGTACCTCCAGCCCCCGTTTACTGGCAGGGGGTTGATGCTGGACCTGTAGCTCCACCTCCCTCTACTGGCAGGGGGTTGGTGCAGGACCTGTAGTTCCAGCCCCACTCTACTGGCAGGAGGTTGGTACTGGACTTGTAGTTCCAGCCTCCCTCCCCCCTCTACTAGCATTGGGGTTAGTGCAGGACCTGTAGCTCCAGCACCCCGCTACTGGCAGAGGGTTGGTGCTGGACCTATAGCTACAGCCCCCCTCTACTAGCAGGGATTGGTGCTGTACCTGTAGCTCAAGCCCCCTCTCTACCGGCAGGGGTTGTTGCTGGACCTGTAGGAGCAGCCCCTCCCCCCTTCTACTGGCAGGTGGTTGTGCTGGACCTGTAGCTGCAGCCCCCCTCTACTGGCAGGAGGTTGGTGCTGGACCTGTAGCTCCATCACCCCTCTACTGGCAGGGGGTTGGTACTGGACCTGTAGCTCCAGCCCCCCTCTACTGGTAGTGGGTTGGTGCTGTACCTGTAGCTCCAGCCCCCCCTCTACTGGCAGGGGGATGGTGCTGGACCTGTAGCTCCACCCCCCCTCTACTGCCAGGGGGTTGGTGCTGGACCTGTAGCTGCAGCCCCCCTCTACTAGCAGGGGGTTGGTGCTGGACCTGTAGCTGAAGCCACCTCTCTACTGGCAGGGGGTTGGTGCTGGATATGTAGCTCTTGCCCACCCTCTACTGGCAGGGGGTTGGTGCTAAACCTGTAGCTCCAGCCCCTGTCTACTGGCAGGGGGCTGGTGCTGGACCTTTAGATGCAGCCCCCTTCTACTGGCAGGTGATTGGTGCTGGACCTATAGCTCCAGCCCCCCTCTACTGGCAGGGGGTTTGCGCAGGACCTGTAGCTCCAGCCCCCTCTACTGGCAGGGGGTTGGTGCTGGACCTGTAGCTGCAGCCCCCCTTCTACTGGCAGGGGTTGGTGCTGGACCTGTAGCTCCAGCCCCCCTCTACTGGCAGGGGGATGGTGCTGGACATGTAGCTCCAGCCCCCCTCTACTGGCACGGGTTGGTGCTGGACCTGTAGCTCCAGCCCCCTCTACTGGCACGGGTTGGTGCTGGACCTGTGGCTCCAGCCCCACTCTACTGGCAGGAGGTTGGTGCTGGACCTGTAGCTCCAGAAACCCTTTACTGGCAGGGGGTTGGTGCTGGACCTGTAGCTACAGCCCCCCTCTACTGACAGGGATTGGTGCTGGACCTGTAGCTCCAGCCCTCCTCTACTGGCAGGGGGTTGGTGCTGGACCTGTAGCTGCAGCCCCACTCTACTGGCAGGGGGTTGGTGCTGGACCTGTAGCTCCAGCCCCTTCTACTGGCAGGGGTTGTTGCTGGACCTGTAGAAGCAGCCCCCCCTTCTACCGGCAGGGGGTTGGTGCTGGACCTTTAGCTTTAGCCCCCTCTCCACTGGCAGGGGGTTGGTGCTGAACCTGAAGGTGCAGCCCCCCCTCTACTAGCAGGGGGTTGGTGCAGACCCTGTAGCTAATGCCCCCCTTCTACTGGCAGGGGGGGTTGTTGCTGGACTTGTAGCTCCAGCCCGCCCTCTACTGGCAGAGGGTTAGTGCTGGACCTGTAGCTCCAGCCCCCCTCTACTGGTAGTGGGTTGGTGCTGTACCTGTAGCTCCAGCCCCCCCTCTACTGGCAGGGGGATGGTGCTGGACCTGTAGCTCCACCCCCCCCTCTACTGCCAGGGGGTTGGTGCTGGACCTGTAGCTGCAGCCCCCCTCTACTGGCAGGGGGTTGGTGCTGGACCTGTAGCTCCAGCCACCTCTCTACTAGCAGGGGGTTGGTGCTGGACCTGTAGCTGAAGCCACCTCTCTACTGGCAGGGGGTTGGTGCTGGATATGTAGCTCTTGCCCACCCTCTACTGGCAGGGGGTTGGTGCTAAACCTGTAGCTCCAGCCCCTCTCTACTGGCAGGGGGTTGGTGCTGGACCTTTAGATGCAGCCCCCTTCTACTGGCAGGTGATTGGTGCTGGACCTATAGCTCCAGCCCCCCTCTATTGGCAGGGGGTTTGCGCAGGACCTGTAGCTCCAGCCCCCTCTACTGGCAGGGGTTGGTGCTGGACCTGTAGCTGCAGCCCCCCTTCTACTGGCAGGGGTTGGTGCTGGACCTGTAGCTCCAGCCCCCCTCTACTGGCAGGGGGATGGTGCTGGACATGTAGCTCCAGCCCCACTCTACTGGCAGGAGGTTGGTGCTGGACCTGTAGCTCCAGAAACCCTTTACTGGCAGGGGGTTGGTGCTGGACCTGTAGCTACAGCCCCCCTCTACTGACAGGGATTGGTGCTGGACCTGTAGCTCCAGCCCTCCTCTACTGGCAGGGGGTTGGTGCTGGACCTGTAGCTGCAGCCCCACTCTACTGGCAGGGGGTTGGTGCTGGACCTGTAGCTCCAGCCCCCTTCTACTGGCAGGGGTTGTTGCTGGACCTGTAGAAGCAGCCCCCCCTTCTACCGGCAGGGGGTTGGTGCTGGACCTTTAGCTTTAGCCCCCTCTCCACTGGCAGGGGGTTGGTGCTGAACCTGAAGGTGCAGCCCCCCCTCTACTAGCAGGGGGTTGGTGCAGACCCTGTAGCTAATGCCCCCCTTCTACTGGCAGGGTGGGTTGTTGCTGGACCTGTAGCTCCAGCCTCCCTTCTACTGGCAGGGGGTTGGTGCTGGGCGTGTACCTCCAGCCCGCCCTCTACTGGCAGAGGGTTAGTGCTGGACCTGTAGCTCCAGCCCCCCTCTACTGGCAGAGGGTTGGTGCTGGACCTGTAGCTCCAGCCCCCTCTACTGGCTGGGAGTTGGTGCTGGACCTGTAGCTCCAGCCCCCCTCTACTGGCAGGTGATTGGTGCTGGACCTGTAGCTCCAGCCTCCCCTCTTCTGGCAGGGGGATGGTGATGGACATTTAGCTCTAGCACCCCTCTACTGGCTGGGAGTTGGTGCTGGACCTGTAGCTCCAGCCCCCCTCTACTGGCAGGTGATTGGTGCTGGACCTGTAGCTCCAGCCCCCCTCTACTGGCAGGTGATTGGTGCTGTACCTGTAGCTCCAGCCCCCTCTACTGGCAGGGGTTTGTGCTGTTCATGTAGCTCCAGCCCCCCCTCTACTGGCAGGGGGTTGGTGCTGGACCAGTAGCTCCAGCCCCCACTCTACTGGCAGGGGGTTGGTGCAGAACCTGTAGCTCCTGCCCCCCTTCTACTGGCAGGGGGGTTGGTGCTGGACCTGAAGCTCCAGCCCCCTCTACTGGCAAGGGGTTGGTGCTGGACCTGTAGCTCCAGCTCCTCTCTACTGGCAGGAGGTTGGTGCTGGGCCTGTACCTCCAGCCCCCGTTTACTGGCAGGGGGTTGATGCTGGACCTGTAGCTCCACCTCCCTCTACTGGCAGGGGGTTGGTGCAGGACCTGTAGCTCCAGCCCCACTCTACTGGCAGGAGGTTGGTACTGGACTTGTAGTTCCAGCCTCCCTCCCCCCTCTACTAGCATTGGGGTTAGTGCAGGACCTGTAGCTCCAGCACCCCGCTACTGGCAGAGGGTTGGTGCTGGACCTATAGCTACAGCCCCCCTCTACTAGCAGGGATTGGTGCTGTACCTGTAGCTCAAGCCCCCTCTCTACCGGCAGGGGTTGTTGCTGGACCTGTAGGAGCAGCCCCTCCCCCCTTCTACTGGCAGGTGGTTGTGCTGGACCTGTAGCTGCAGCCCCCCTCTACTGGCAGGAGGTTGGTGCTGGACCTGTAGCTCCATCACCCCTCTACTGGCAGGGGGTTGGTACTGGACCTGTAGCTCCAGCCCCCCTCTACTGGTAGTGGGTTGGTGCTGTACCTGTAGCTCCAGCCCCCCCTCTACTGGCAGGGGGATGGTGCTGGACCTGTAGCTCCACCCCCCCTCTACTGCCAAGGGGTTGGTGCTGGACCTGTAGCTGCAGCCCCCCTCTACTAGCAGGGGGTTGGTGCTGGACCTGTAGCTGAAGCCACCTCTCTACTGGCAGGGGGTTGGTGCTGGATATGTAGCTCTTGCCCACCCTCTACTGGCAGGGGTTGGTGCTAAACCTGTAGCTCCAGCCCCTCTCTACTGGCAGGGGGTTGGTGCTGGACCTTTAGATGCAGCCCCCTTCTACTGGCAGGTGATTGGTGCTGGACCTATAGCTCCAGCCCCCCTCTACTGGCAGGGGGTTTGCGCAGGACCTGTAGCTCCAGCCCCCTCTACTGGCAGGGGGTTGGTGCTGGACCTGTAGCTGCAGCCCCCCTTCTACTGGCAGGGGTTGGTGCTGGACCTGTAGCTCCAGCCCCCCTCTACTGGCAGGGGGATGGTGCTGGACATGTAGCTCCAGCCCCCCTCTACTGGCACGGGTTGGTGCTGGACCTGTAGCTCCAGCCCCCTCTACTGGCACGGGTTGGTGCTGGACCTGTAGCTCCAGCCCCACTCTACTGGCAGGAGGTTGATGCTGGACCTGTAGCTCCAGAAACCCTTTACTGGCAGGGGGTTGGTGCTGGACCTGTAGCTACAGCCCCCCTCTACTGACAGGAATTGGTGCTGGACCTGTAGCTCCAGCCCTCCTCTACTGGCAGGGGGTTGGTGCTGGACCTGTAGCTGCAGCCCCACTCTACTGGCAGGGGGTTGGTGCTGGACCTGTAGCTCCAGCCCCCTTCTACTGGCAGGGGTTGTTGCTGGACCTGTAGAAGCAGCCCCCCCTTCTACCGGCAGGGGGTTGGTGCTGGACCTTTAGCTTTAGCCCCCTCTCCACTGGCAGGGGGTTGGTGCTGAACCTGAAGGTGCAGCCCCCCTCTACTAGCAGGGGGTTGGTGCAGACCCTGTAGCTAATGCCCCCCTTCTACTGGCAGGGGGGGTTGTTGCTGGACTTGTAGCTCCAGCCCGCCCTCTACTGGCAGAGGGTTAGTGCTGGACCTGTAGCTCCAGCCCCCCTCTACTGGTAGTGGGTTGGTGCTGTACCTGTAGCTCCAGCCCCCCCTCTACTGGCAGGGGGATGGTGCTGGACCTGTAGCTCCACCCCCCCTCTACTGCCAGGGGGTTGGTGCTGGACCTGTAGCTGCAGCCCCCCTCTACTGGCAGGGGGTTGGTGCTGGACCTGTAGCTCCAGCCACCTCTCTACTAGCAGGGGGTTGGTGCTGTAGCTGAAGCCACCTCTCTACTGGCAGGGGGTTGGTGCTGGATATGTAGCTCTTGCCCACCCTCTACTGGCAGGGGGTTGGTGCTAAACCTGTAGCTCCAGCCCCTCTCTACTGGCAGGGGGTTGGTGCTGGACCTTTAGATGCAGCCCCCTTCTACTGGCAGGTGATTGGTGCTGGACCTATAGCTCCAGCCCCCCTCTACTGGCAGGGGGTTTGCGCAGGACCTGTAGCTCCAGCCCCCTCTACTGGCAGGGGGTTGGTGCTGGACCTGTAGCTGCAGCCCCCCTTCTACTGGCAGGGGTTGGTGCTGGACCTGTAGCTCCAGCCCCCTCTACTGGCAGGGGGTTGGTGCTGGACCTGTAGCTGCAGCCCCCCTTCTACTGGCAGGGGTTGGTGCTGGACCTGTAGCTCCAGCCCCCCTCTACTGGCAGGGGGATGGTGCTGGACATGTAGCTCCAGCCCCCCTCTACTGGCACGGGTTGGTGCTGGACCTGTAGCTCCAGCCCCCTCTACTGGCACGGGTTGGTGCTGGACCTGTAGCTCCAGCCCCACTCTACTGGCAGGAGGTTGGTGCTGGACCTGTAGCTCCAGAAACCCTTTACTGGCAGGGGGTTGGTGCTGGACCTGTAGCTACAGCCCCCCTCTACTGACAGGGATTGGTGCTGGACCTGTAGCTCCAGCCCTCCTCTACTGGCAGGGGGTTGGTGCTGGACCTGTAGCTGCAGCCCCACTCTACTGGCAGGGGGTTGGTGCTGGACCTGTAGCTCCAGCCCCCTTCTACTGGCAGGGGTTGTTGCTGGACCTGTAGAAGCAGCCCCCCCTTCTACCGGCAGGGGGTTGGTGCTGGACCTTTAGCTTTAGCCCCCTCTCCACTGGCAGGGGGTTGGTGCTGAACCTGAAGGTGCAGCCCCCCCTCTACTAGCAGGGGGTTGGTGCAGACCCTGTAGCTAATGCCCCCCTTCTACTGGCAGGGTGGGTTGTTGCTGGACCTGTAGCTCCAGCCTCCCTTCTACTGGCAGGGGTTGGTGCTGGGCCTGTACCTCCAGCCCGCCCTCTACTGGCAGAGGGTTAGTGCTGGACCTGTAGCTCCAGCCCCCCTCTACTGGCAGAGGGTTGGTGCTGGACCTGTAGCTCCAGCCCCCTCTACTGGCTGGGAGTTGGTGCTGGACCTGTAGCTCCAGCCCCCCTCTACTGGCAGGTGATTGGTGCTGGACCTGTAGCTCCAGCCTCCCCTCTACTGGCAGGGGGATGGTGTTGGACATTTAGCTCTAGCACCCCTCTACTGGCTGGGAGTTGGTGCTGGACCTGTAGCTCCAGCCCCCCTCTACTGGCAGGTGATTGGTGCTGGACCTGTAGCTCCAGCCCCCCTCTACTGGCAGGTGATTGGTGCTGTACCTGTAGCTCCAGCCCCCTCTACTGGCAGGGGTTTGTGCTGTTCATGTAGCTCCAGCCCCCCCTCTACTGGCAGGGGGTTGGTGCTGGACCAGTAGCTCCAGCCCCCACTCTACTGGCAGGGGTTGGTGCAGAACCTGTAGCTCCTGCCCCCCTTCTACTGGCAGGGGGGTTGGTGCTGGACCTGAAGCTCCAGCCCCCTCTACTGGCAAGGGGTTGGTGCTGGACCTGTAGCTCCAGCTCCTCTCTACTGGCAGGAGGTTGGTGCTGGGCCTGTACCTCCAGCCCCCGTTTACTGGCAGGGGTTGATGCTGGACCTGTAGCTCCACCTCCCTCTACTGGCAGGGGGTTGGTGCAGGACCTGTAGCTCCAGCCCCACTCTACTGGCAGGAGGTTGGTACTGGACTTGTAGTTCCAGCCTCCCTCCCCCCTCTACTAGCATTGGGGTTAGTGCAGGACCTGTAGCTCCAGCACCCCGCTACTGGCAGAGGGTTGGTGCTGGACCTATAGCTACAGCCCCCTCTACTAGCAGGGATTGGTGCTGTACCTGTAGCTCAAGCCCCCTCTCTACCGGCAGGGGTTGTTGCTGGACCTGTAGGAGCAGCCCCTCCCCCCTTCTACTGGCAGGTGGTTGTGCTGGACCTGTAGCTGCAGCCCCCCTCTACTGGCAGGAGGTTGGTGCTGGACCTGTAGCTCCATCACCCCTCTACTGGCAGGGGGTTGGTACTGGACCTGTTGCTCCAGCCCCCCCTCTACTGGCAGGGGGATGGTGCTGGACCTGTAGCTCCACCCCCCCTCTACTGCCAAGGGGTTGGTGCTGGACCTGTAGCTGCAGCCCCCCTCTACTAGCAGGGGGTTGGTGCTGGACCTGTAGCTGAAGCCACCTCTCTACTGGCAGGGGGTTGGTGCTGGATATGTAGCTCTTGCCCACCCTCTACTGGCAGGGGGTTGGTGCTAAACCTGTAGCTCCAGCCCCTCTCTACTGGCAGGGGGTTGGTGCTGGACCTTTAGATGCAGCCCCCTTCTACTGGCAGGTGATTGGTGCTGGACCTATAGCTCCAGCCCCCCTCTACTGGCAGGGGGTTTGCGCAGGACCTGTAGCTCCAGCCCCCTCTACTGGCAGGGGGTTGGTGCTGGACCTGTAGCTGCAGCCCCCCTTCTACTGGCAGGGGTTGGTGCTGGACCTGTAGCTCCAGCCCCCCTCTACTGGCAGGGGGATGGTGCTGGACATGTAGCTCCAGCCCCCCTCTACTGGCACGGGTTGGTGCTGGACCTGTAGCTCCAGCCCCCTCTACTGGCACGGGTTGGTGCTGGACCTGTAGCTCCAGCCCCACTCTACTGGCAGGAGGTTGGTGCTGGACCTGTAGCTCCAGAAACCCTTTACTGGCAGGGGGTTGGTGCTGGACCTGTAGCTACAGCCCCCCTCTACTGGCAGGGGGTTGGTGCTGGACCTGTAGCTGCAGCCCCACTCTACTGGCAGGGGGTTGGTGCTGGACCTGTAGCTCCAGCCCCCTTCTACTTTCAGGGGTTGTTGCTGGACCTGTAGAAGCAGCCCCCCCTTCTACCGGCAGGGGGTTGGTGCTGGACCTTTAGCTTTAGCCCCCTCTCCACTGGCAGGGGGTTGGTGCTGAACCTGAAGGTGCAGCCCCCCCTCTACTAGCAGGGGGTTGGTGCAGACCCTGTAGCTAATGCCCCCCTTCTACTGGCAGGGGGGGTTGTTGCTGGACTTGTAGCTCCAGCCCGCCCTCTACTGGCAGAGGGTTAGTGCTGGACCTGTAGCTCCAGCCCCCCTCTACTGGTAGTGGGTTGGTGCTGTACCTGTAGCTCCAGCCCCCCCTCTACTGGCAGGGGGATGGTGCTGGACCTGTAGCTCCACCCCCCCTCTACTGCCAGGGGGTTGGTGCTGGACCTGTAGCTGCAGCCCCCCTCTACTGGCAGGGGGTTGGTGCTGGACCTGTGAAGCTCCAGCCCCCTCTACTGCAGGGGTTGGTGCTGGACCTGTAGCTCCAGCCCTCTCTACTGGCAGGAGGTTGGTGCTGGGCTCTGTACCTCCAGCCCCGTTACTGGCAGGGGGTTGATGCTACCTGTAGCTCCACCTCCCTCTACTGGCAGGGGGTGGTGCTGGACCTGTAGTTCAGCCCCCTCTACTGGCAGGAGTTGGTACTGACTTGTAGTACAGCCTCCCCCCCCTCTACTGCAGGGGGTTTGCAGGACCTGTAGCTCCACCCCCTACTGGCAGGGGGTTGGTGCTGGACCTGTAGCTGCAGCCCCCTCTACTGCAGGGTTGGTGCTGGACCTGTAGCTCAGCCCCCTCTACCGGCAGGGGTTGTGCTGGACTGTAGGACTCCAGCCCCCCTCTACTGGCAGGGTTGGTGCTGGACCTGTAGCTCAGCCCCTCTACTGGCAGGGTTGGTGCTGGACCTGTAGCTCCACCCCCTCTACTGGCAGGGGTTGGTACTGGACCTGTAGCTCCAGCCCCCTCTACTGGCAGTGGGTTGGTGCTGTACCTGTAGCTCCAGCCCCCCTCTACTGGCAGGGATGGTGCTGGACCTGTAGCTCCACCCCCTCTACTGCCAGGGGGTTGGTGCTGGACCTGTAGCTGCAGCCCCCTCTACTAGCAGGGGGTTGTGCTGGACCTGTAGCTGAGCCACCTCTCTACTGGCAGGGGGTTGGTGCTGTATGTAGCTCTTGCCCACCCTCTACTGGCAGGGGTTGGTGCTGGACCTGTAGCTCCAGCCCTCTACTGGCAGGGGGTGGTGCTGGACCTTAGATGCAGCCCCCTTCTACTGGCAGGGATTGGTGCTGGACCTGTAGCTCCAGCCCCCTCTACTGGCAGGGGGTTTGCGCAGGACCTGTAGCTCCAGCCCCCTCTACTGGCAGGGGGTTGGTGCTGGACCTGTAGCTGCAGCCCCCCTTCTACTGGCAGGGGTTGGTGCTGGACCTGTAGCTCCAGCCCCCCTCTACTGGCAGGGGTGGTGCTGGACATGTAGCTCCAGCCCCCCTCTACTGGCACGGGTTGGTGCTGGACCTGTAGCTCCAGCCCCCTCTACTGGCACGGGTTGGTGCTGGACCTGTGGCTCCAGCCCCACCTCTACTGGCAGGGGTTGGTGCTGGACCTGTAGCTCCAGAAACCCTTTACTGGCAGGGGGTTGGTGCTGGACCTGTAGCTACAGCCCCCCTCTACTGACAGGGATTGGTGCTGGACCTGTAGCTCCAGCCCCCTCTACTGGCAGGGTTGGTGCTGGACCTGTAGCTGCAGCCCCACTCTACTGGCAGGGGGTTGGTGCTGGACCTGTAGCTCCAGCCCCTTCTACTGGCAGGGGTTTTGCTGGACCTGTAGAAGCAGCCCCCCTTCTACCGGCAGGGGGTTGGTGCTGGACCTTTAGCTTTAGCCCCTCTCCACTGGCAGGGGTTGGTGCTGAACCTGAAGGTGCAGCCCCCTCTACTAGCAGGGGGTTGGTGCAGACCCTGTAGCTAATGCCCCCCTTCTACTGGCAGGGGGGTTGTGCTGGACCTTGTAGCTCCAGCCCGCCCTCTACTGGCAGGGGTTAGTGCTGGACCTGTAGCTCCAGCCCCCCTCTACTGGCATGGGTTGGTGCTGTACCTGTAGCTCCAGCCCCCCTCTACTGGCAGGGGGATGGTGCTGGACCTGTAGCTCCACCCCCCCCTCTACTGCCAGGGGGTTGGTGCTGGACCTGTAGCTGCAGCCCCCTCTACTGGCAGGGGTTGGTGCTGGACCTGTAGCTCCAGCCCCTCTCTACTAGCAGGGGTGGTGCTGGACCTGTAGCTGAAGCCCCTCTCTACTGGCAGGGGGTTGGTGCTGGATATGTAGCTCTTGCCCACCCTCTACTGGCAGGGGGTTGGTGCTAAACCTGTAGCTCCAGCCCCTCTCTACTGGCAGGGGGTTGGTGCTGGACCTTTAGATGCAGCCCCCTTCTACTGGCAGGGATTGGTGCTGGACCTATAGCTCCAGCCCCCCTCTATGGCAGGGGGTTGCGCAGGACTGTAGCTCCAGCCCCCTCTACTGGCAGGGGTGGTGCTGGACCTGTAGCTGCAGCCCCCTTCTACTGGCAGGGGTTTGGTGCTGGACCTGTAGCTCCAGCCCCCTCTACTGGCAGGGGATGGTGCTGGACTGTAGCTCCAGCCCCACTCTACTGGCAGGAGGTTGGTGCTGGACCTGTAGCTCCAGAAACCCTTTACTGGCAGGGGTTGGTGCTGGACCTGTAGCTACAGCCCCCCTCTACTGACAGGGATTGGTGCTGGACCTGTACTCCAGCCCTCCTCTACTGGCAGGGGGTTGGTGCTGGACCTGTAGCTGCAGCCCCACTCTACTGGCAGGGGGTTGGTGCTGGACCTGTAGCTCCAGCCCCTTCTACTGGCAGGGTTGTTGCTGGACCTGTAGAAGCAGCCCCCCCTTCTACGGCAGGGGGTGGTGCTGGACCTTAGCTTTAGCCCCCCTCTCCACTGGCAGGGGGTTGGTGCTGAACCTGAAGGTGCAGCCCCCCCTCTACTAGCAGGGGTTGGTGCAGACCCTGTAGCTAATGCCCCCCTTCTACTGGCAGGGTGGGTTGTTGCTGGACCTGTAGCTCCAGCCTCCCTTCTACTGGCAGGGGGTTGGTGCTGGGCGTGTACCTCCAGCCCGCCCTCTACTGGCAGAGGGTTAGTGCTGGACCTGTAGCTCCAGCCCCCCTCTACTGGCAGGGTTGGTGCTGGACCTGTAGCTCAGCCCCCTCTACTGGCTGGGAGTTGGTGCTGGACCTGTAGCTCCAGCCCCCCTCTACTGGCAGGTGATTGGTGCTGGACCTGTAGCTCCAGCCTCCCCTCTACTGGCAGGGGGATGGTGATGGACATTTAGCTCTAGCACCCCTCTACTGGCTGGGAGTTGGTGCTGGACCTGTAGCTCCAGCCCCCCTCTACTGGCAGTGATTGGTGCTGGACCTGTAGCTCCAGCCCCCCTCTACTGGCAGGTGATTGGTGCTGTACCTGTAGCTCCAGCCCCCTCTACTGGCAGGGGTTTGTGCTGTTCATGTAGCTCCAGCCCCCCTCTACTGGCAGGGGGTTGGTGCTGGACCAGTAGCTCCAGCCCCCACTCTACTGGCAGGGGGTTGGTGCAGAACCTGTAGCTCCTGCCCCCCTTCTACTGGCAGGGGGGTTGGTGCTGGACCTGAAGCTCCAGCCCCTCTACTGGCAAGGGGTTGGTGCTGGACCTGTAGCTCCAGCTCCTCTCTACTGGCAGGAGGTTGGTGCTGGGCCTGTACCTCCAGCCCCCTTTACTGGCAGGGGGTTGATGCTGGACCTGTAGCTCCACCTCCCTCTACTGGCAGGGGGTTGGTGCAGGACCTGTAGCTCCAGCCCCACTCTACTGGCAGGAGGTTGGTACTGGACTTGTAGTTCCAGCCTCCCTCCCCCCTCTACTAGCATTGGGGTGTGCAGGACCTGTAGCTCCAGCACCCCGCTACTGGCAGAGGGTTGGTGCTGGACCTATAGCTACAGCCCCCCTCTACTAGCAGGGATTGGTGCTGTACCTGTAGCTCAGCCCCCTCTCTACCGGCAGGGGTTGTTGCTGGACCTGTAGGAGCAGCCCCTCCCCCTTCTACTGGCAGGTGGTTGTGCTGGACCTGTAGCTGCAGCCCCCCTCTACTGGCAGGAGGTTGGTGCTGGACCTGTAGCTCCATCACCCCTCTACTGGCAGGGGGTTGGTACTGGACCTGTAGCTCCAGCCCCCTCTACTGGTAGTGGGTTGGTGCTGTACCTGTAGCTCCAGCCCCCCTCTACTGGCAGGGGATGGTGCTGGACCTGTAGCTCCACCCCCTCTACTGCCAAGGGGTTGGTGCTGGACCTGTAGCTGCAGCCCCCCTCTACTAGCAGGGGGTTGGTGCTGGACCTGTAGCTGAAGCCACCTCTCTACTGGCAGGGGTTGGTGCTGGATATGTAGCTCTTGCCCACCCTCTACTGGCAGGGGTTGGTGCTAACCTGTAGCTCCAGCCCCTCTCTACTGGCAGGGGGTTGGTGCTGGACCTTTAGATGCAGCCCCCTTCTACTGGCAGGTGATTGGTGCTGGCCTATAGCTCCAGCCCCCCTCTACTGGCAGGGGGTTTGCGCAGGACCTGTAGCTCCAGCCCCCTCTACTGGCAGGGGGTTGTGCTGGACCTGTAGCTGCAGCCCCCTTCTACTGGCAGGGGTTGGTGCTGGACCTGTAGCTCCAGCCCCCCTCTACTGGCAGGGGGATGGTGCTGGACATGTAGCTCCAGCCCCCCTCTACTGGCACGGGTTGGTGCTGGACCTGTAGCTCCAGCCCCCTCTACTGGCACGGGTTGGTGCTGGACCTGTACTCCAGCCCCACTCTACTGGCAGGAGGTTGATGCTGGACCTGTAGCTCCAGAAACCTTTACTGGCAGGGGGTTGGTGCTGGACCTGTAGCTACAGCCCCCCTCTACTGACAGGAATTGGTGCTGGACCTGTAGCTCCAGCCCTCCTCTACTGGCAGGGGGTTGGTGCTGGACCTGTAGCTGCAGCCCCACTCTACTGGCAGGGGGTTGGTGCTGGACCTGTAGCTCCAGCCCCTTCTACTGGCAGGTTGTTGCTGGACCTGTAGAAGCAGCCCCCCCTTCTACCGGCAGGGGGTTGGTGCTGGACCTTTAGCTTTAGCCCCCTCTCCACTGGCAGGGGGTTGGTGCTGAACCTGAAGGTGCAGCCCCCCTCTACTAGCAGGGGGTTGGTGCAGACCCTGTAGCTAATGCCCCCCTTCTACTGGCAGGGGGGGTTGTTGCTGGACTTGTAGCTCCAGCCCGCCCTCTACTGGCAGAGGGTTAGTGCTGGACCTGTAGCTCCAGCCCCCCTCTACTGGTAGTGGGTTGGTGCTGTACCTGTAGCTCCAGCCCCCCCTCTACTGGCAGGGGGATGGTGCTGGACCTGTAGCTCCACCCCCCCTCTACTGCCAGGGGGTTGGTGCTGGACCTGTAGCTGCAGCCCCCCTCTACTGGCAGGGGTTGTGTGCTGGACCTGTAGCTCCAGCCACCTCTCTACTAGCAGGGGGTTGGTGCTGTAGCTGAAGCCACCTCTCTACTGGCAGGGGGTTGGTGCTGGATATGTAGCTCTTGCCCACCCTCTACTGGCAGGGGGTTGGTGCTAAACCTGTAGCTCCAGCCCCTCTCTACTGGCAGGGGGTTGGTGCTGGACCTTTAGATGCAGCCCCCTTCTACTGGCAGGTGATTGGTGCTGGACCTATAGCTCCAGCCCCCTCTACTGGCAGGGGGTTTGCGCAGGACCTGTAGCTCCAGCCCCCTCTACTGGCAGGGGGTTGGTGCTGGACCTGTAGCTGCAGCCCCCCTTCTACTGGCAGGGGTTGGTGCTGGACCTGTAGCTCCAGCCCCCTCTACTGGCAGGGGGTTGGTGCTGGACCTGTAGCTGCAGCCCCCCTTCTACTGGCAGGGGTTGGTGCTGGACCTGTAGCTCCAGCCCCCCTCTACTGGCAGGGGGATGGTGCTGGACATGTAGCTCCAGCCCCCCTCTACTGGCACGGGTTGGTGCTGGACCTGTAGCTCCAGCCCCCTCTACTGGCACGGGTTGGTGCTGGACCTGTAGCTCCAGCCCCACTCTACTGGCAGGAGGTTGGTGCTGGACCTGTAGCTCCAGAAACCCTTTACTGGCAGGGGGTTGGTGCTGGACCTGTAGCTACAGCCCCCCTCTACTGACAGGGATTGGTGCTGGACCTGTAGCTCCAGCCCTCCTCTACTGGCAGGGGGTTGGTGCTGGACCTGTAGCTGCAGCCCCACTCTACTGGCAGGGGGTTTGGTGCTGGACCTGTAGCTCCAGCCCCCTTCTACTGGCAGGGGTTGTTGCTGAACCTGTAGAAGCAGCCCCCCCTTCTACCGGCAGGGGGTTGGTGCTGGACCTTTAGCTTTAGCCCCCTCTCCACTGGCAGGGGTTGGTGCTGAACCTGAAGGTGCAGCCCCCCCTCTACTAGCAGGGGGTTGGTGCAGACCCTGTAGCTAATGCCCCCCTTCTACTGGCAGGGTGGGTTGTTGCTGGACCTGTAGCTCCAGCCTCCCTTCTACTGGCAGGGGTTGGTGCTGGGCCTGTACCTCCAGCCCGCCCTCTACTGGCAGAGGGTTAGTGCTGGACCTGTAGCTCCAGCCCCCCTCTACTGGCAGAGGGTTGGTGCTGACCTGTAGCTCCAGCCCCCTCTACTGGCTGGGAGTTGGTGCTGGACCTGTAGCTCCAGCCCCCCTCTACTGGCAGGTGATTGGTGCTGGACCTGTAGCTCCAGCCTCCCCTCTACTGGCAGGGGGATGGTGTTGGACATTTAGCTCTAGCACCCCTCTACTGGCTGGGAGTTGGTGCTGGACCTGTAGCTCCAGCCCCCCTCTACTGGCAGGTGATTGTGCTGGACCTGTAGCTCCAGCCCCCCTCTACTGGCAGGTGATTGGTGCTGTACCTGTAGCTCCAGCCCCTCTACTGGCAGGGGTTTGTGCTGTTCATGTAGCTCCAGCCCCCCCTCTACTGGCAGGGGTTGGTCTGGACCAGTAGCTCCAGCCCCCACTCTACTGGCAGGGGTTGGTGCAGAACCTGTATCTCCTGCCCCCCTTCTACTGGCAGGGGGGTTGGTGCTGGACCTGAAGCTCCAGCCCCCTCTACTGGCAAGGGTTGGTGCTGGACCTGTAGCTCCAGCTCCTCTCTACTGGCAGGAGGTTGGTGCTGGGCCTGTACCTCCAGCCCCCGTTTACTGGCAGGGGGTTGATGCTGGACCTGTAGCTCCACCTCCCTCTACTGGCAGGGGGTTGGTGCAGGACCTGTAGCTCCAGCCCCACTCTACTGGCAGGAGGTTGGTACTGGACTTGTAGTTCCAGCCTCCCTCCCCCCTCTACTAGCATTGGGGTTAGTGCAGGACCTGTAGCTCCAGCACCCCGCTACTGGCAGAGGGTTGGTGCTGGACCTATAGCTACAGCCCCCCTCTACTAGCAGGGATTGGTGCTGTACCTGTAGCTCAAGCCCCCTCTCTACCGGCAGGGGTTGTTGCTGGACCTGTAGGAGCAGCCCCTCCCCCCTTCTACTGGCAGGTGGTTGTGCTGGACCTGTAGCTGCAGCCCCCCTCTACTGGCAGGAGGTTGGTGCTGGACCTGTAGCTCCATCACCCCCTCTACTGGCAGGGGGTTGGTACTGGACCTGTAGCTCCAGCCCCCCCTCTACTGGCAGGGGATGGTGCTGGACCTGTAGCTCCACCCCCCCTCTACTGCCAAGGGGTTGGTGCTGGACCTGTAGCTGCAGCCCCCCTCTACTAGCAGGGGGTTGGTGCTGGACCTGTAGCTGAAGCCACCTCTCTACTGGCAGGGGGTTGGTGCTGGATATGTAGCTCTTGCCCACCCTCTACTGGCAGGGGGTTGGTGCTAAACCTGTAGCTCCAGCCCCTCTCTACTGGCAGGGGGTTGGTGCTGGACCTTTAGATGCAGCCCCCTTCTACTGGCAGGTGATTGGTGCTGGACCTATAGCTCCAGCCCCCCTCTACTGGCAGGGGTTTGCGCAGGACCTGTAGCTCCAGCCCCCTCTACTGGCAGGGGGTTGGTGCTGGACCTGTAGCTGCAGCCCCCCTTCTACTGGCAGGGGTTGGTGCTGGACCTGTAGCTCCAGCCCCCCTCTACTGGCAGGGGGATGGTGCTGGACATGTAGCTCCAGCCCCCCTCTACTGGCACGGGTTGGTGCTGGACCTGTAGCTCCAGCCCCCTCTACTGGCACGGGTTGGTGCTGGACCTGTAGCTCCAGCCCCACTCTACTGGCAGGAGGTTGGTGCTGGACCTGTAGCTCCAGAAACCCTTTACTGGCAGGGGTTGGTGCTGGACCTGTAGCTACAGCCCCCCTCTACTGGCAGGGGTTGGTGCTGGACCTGTAGCTGCAGCCCCACTCTACTGGCAGGGGGTTGGTGCTGGACCTGTAGCTCCAGCCCCCTTCTACTTTCAGGGGTTGTTGCTGGACCTGTAGAAGCAGCCCCCCCTTCTACCGGCAGGGGGTTGGTGCTGGACCTTTAGCTTTAGCCCCCTCTCCACTGGCAGGGGGTTGGTGCTGAACCTGAAGGTGCAGCCCCCCCTCTACTAGCAGGGGGTTGGTGCAGACCCTGTAGCTAATGCCCCCCTTCTACTGGCAGGGGGGGTTGTTGCTGGACTTGTAGCTCCAGCCCGCCCTCTACTGGCAGAGGGTTAGTGCTGGACCTGTAGCTCCAGCCCCCCTCTACTGGTAGTGGGTTGGTGCTGTACCTGTAGCTCCAGCCCCCCCTCTACTGGCAGGGGGATGGTGCTGGACCTGTAGCTCCACCCCCCCTCTACTGCCAGGGGGTTGGTGCTGGACCTGTAGCTGCAGCCCCCCTCTACTGGCAGGGGGGTTGGTGCTGGACCTGAAGCTCCAGCCCCCTCTACTGGCAAGGGGTTGGTGCTGGACCTGTAGCTCCAGCCCCTCTCTACTGGCAGGAGGTTGGTGCTGGGCCTGTACCTCCAGCCCCGTTTACTGGCAGGGGGTTGATGCTGGACCTGTAGCTCCACCTCCCTCTACTGGCAGGGGGTTGGTGCAGGACCTGTAGTTCAGCCCCACTCTACTGGCAGGAGGTTGGTACTGGACTTGTAGTTCCAGCCTCCCTCCCCCCTCTACTAGCATTGGGGTTAGTGCAGGACCTGTAGCTCCAGCACCCCGCTACTGGCAGAGGGTTGGTGCTGGACCTATAGCTACAGCCCCCTCTACTAGCAGGGATTGGTGCTGTACCTGTAGCTCAAGCCCCCTCTCTACCGGCAGGGGTTGTTGCTGGACCTGTAGGAGCAGCCCCTCCCCCCTTCTACTGGCAGGTGGTTGTGCTGGACCTGTAGCTGCAGCCCCCCTCTACTGGCAGGAGGTTGGTGCTGGACCTGTAGCTCCATCACCCCTCTACTGGCAGGGGGGTTGGTACTGGACCTGTAGCTCCAGCCCCCCTCTACTGGTAGTGGGTTGGTGCTGTACCTGTAGCTCCAGCCCCCCTCTACTGGCAGGGGGATGGTGCTGGACCTGTAGCTCCACCCCCCCTCTACTGCCAGGGGTTGGTGCTGGACTGTAGCTGCAGCCCCCCTCTACTAGCAGGGGGTTGGTGCTGGACCTGTAGCTGAAGCCACCTCTCTACTGGCAGGGGTTTGGTGCTGGATATGTAGCTCTTGCCCACCCTCTACTGGCAGGGGGGTTGGTGCTAAACCTGTAGCTCCAGCCCCTGTCTACTGGCAGGGGGCTGGTGCTGGACCTTTAGATGCAGCCCCCTTCTACTGGCAGGTGATTGGTGGCTGGACCTATAGCTCCAGCCCCCCTCTACTGGCAGGGGGTTTGCGCAGGACCTGTAGCTCCAGCCCCCTCTACTGGCAGGGGGTTGGTGCTGGACCTGTAGCTGCAGCCCCCTTCTACTGGCAGGGGTTGGTGCTGGACCTGTAGCTCCAGCCCCCCTCTACTGGCAGGGGGATGGTGCTGGACATGTAGCTCCAGCCCCCCTCTACTGGCACGGGTTGGTGCTGGACCTGTAGCTCCAGCCCCCTCTACTGGCACGGGTTGGTGCTGGACCTGTGGCTCCAGCCCCACTCTACTGGCAGGAGGTTGGTGCTGGACCTGTAGCTCCAGAAACCCTTTACTGGCAGGGGGTTGGTGCTGGACCTGTAGCTACAGCCCCCCTCTACTGACAGGGATTGGTGCTGGACCTGTAGCTCCAGCCCTCCTCTACTGGCAGGGGGTTGGTGCTGGGACCTGTAGCTGCAGCCCCACTCTACTGGCAGGGGGTTGGTGCTGGACCTGTAGCTCCAAGCCCCTTCTACTGGCAGGGGTTGTTGCTGGACCTGTAGAAGCAAGCCCCCCCTTCTACCGGCAGGGGGTTGGTGCTGGACCTTTAGCTTTAGCCCCCTCTCCACTGGCAGGGGGTTGGTGCTGAACCTGAAGGTGCAGCCCCCCCTCTACTAGCAGGGGGTTGGTGCAGACCCTGTAGCTAATGCCCCCCTTCTACTGGCAGGGGGGGTTGTTGCTGGACTTGTAAGCTCCAGCCCGCCTCTACTGGCAGAGGGTTAGTGCTGGACCTGTAGCTCCAGCCCCCCTCTACTGGTAGTGGGTTGGTGCTGTACCTGTAGCTCCAGCCCCCCTCTACTGGCAGGGGATGGTGCTGGACCTGTAGCTCCACCCCCCCCTCTACTGCCAGGGGGTTGGTGCTGGACCTGTAAGCTGCAAGCCCCCCTCTACTGGCAGGGTGTTGGTGCTGGACCTGTAGCTCCAGCCACCTCTCTACTAGCAGGGGGTTGGTGCTGGACCGTAGTCTGAAGCCACCTCTCTACTGGCAGGGGGTTGTGCTGGATATGTAGCTCTTGCCCACCCTCTACTGGCAGGGGGTTGGTGCTAAACCTGTAGCTCCAGCCCCTCTCTACTGGCAGGGGGTTGGTGCTGGACCTTTAGATGCAGCCCCCTTCTACTGGCAGTGGTGATTGGTTGCTGGACCTATAGCTCCAGCCCCCCTCTATTGGCAGGGGGTTTGCGCAGGACCTGTAGCTCCAGCCCCCTACTGGCAGGGGTTGGTGCTGGACCTGTAGCTGCAGCCCCCCTTCTACTGGCAGGGGTTGGTGCTGGACTGTAGCTCCAGCCCCCTCTACTGGCAGGGGGATGGTGCTGGACAGGTAGCTCCAGCCCCACTCTACTGGCAGGAGGTTGGTGCTGGACCTGTAGCTCCAGAAACCCTTTACTGGCAGGGGGTTGGTGCTGGACCTGTAGCTACAGCCCCCCTCTACTGACAGGGATTGGTGCTGGACCTGATAGCTCCAGCCCTCCTCTACTGGCAGGGGGTTGGTGCTGGACCTGTAGCTGCAGCCCCACTCTACTGGCAGGGGGTTGGTGCTGGACCTGTAGCTCCAGCCCCCTTCTACTGGCAGGGGTTGTTGCTGGACCTGTAGAAGCAGCCCCCCCTTCTACCGGCAGGGGGTTGGTGCTGGACCTTTAGCTTTAGCCCCCTCTCCACTGGCAGGGGGTTGGTGCTGAACCTGAAGGTGCAGCCCCCCTCTACTAGCAGGGGGTTGGTGCAGACCCTGTAGCTAATGCCCCCTTCTACTGGCAGGGTGGGTTGTTTGCTGGACCTGTAGCTCCAGCCTCCCTTCCTACTGGCAGGGGGTTGGTGCATGGGCGTGTACCTCCAGCCCGCCCTCTACTGGCAGAGGGTTAGTGCTGGACCTGTAGGCTCCAGCCCCCCTCTACTGGCAGAGGGTTGGTGCTGGACCTGTAGCTCCAGCCCCCTCTACTGGCTGGGAGTTGGTGCTGGACCTGTAGCTCCAGCCCCCCTCTACTGGCAGGTGATTGGTGCTGGACCTGTAGCTCCAGCCTCCCCTCTCTGGCAGGGGGAATGGTGATGGACATTTAGCTCTAGCACCCCTCTACTGGCTGGGAGTTGGTGCTGGACCTGTAGCTCCAGCCCCCCTCTACTGGCAGGTGATTGGTGCTGGACCTGTAGCTCCAGCCCCCCTCTACTGGCAGGTGATTGGTGCTGTACCTGTAGCTCCAGCCCCCTCTACTGGCAGGGGTTTGTGCTGTTCATGTAGCTCCAGCCCCCCCTCTACTGGCAGGGGGTTGGTGCTGGACCAGTAGCTCCAGCCCCCACTCTACTGGCAGGGGGTTGGTGCAGAAACCTGTAGCTCCTGCCCCCCTTCTACTGGCAGGGGGGTTGGTGCTGGACCTGAAGCTACCAGCCCCCTCTACTGGCAAGGGGTTGGTGCTGGACCTGTAGCTCCAGCTCCTCTCTACTGGCAGGAGGTTGGTGCTGGGCCTGTACCTCCAGCCCCCGTTTACTGGCAGGGGGTTGATGCTGGACCTGTAGCTCCACCTCCCTCTACTGGCAGGGGGGTTGGTGCAGGACCTGTAGCTCCAGCCCCACTCTACTGGCAGGAGGTTGGTACTGGGACTTGTAGTTCCAGCCTCCCTCCCCCCTCTACTAGCATTGGGGTTAGTGCAGGACCTGTAGCTCCAGCACCCCGCTACTGGCAGAGGGTTTGGTGCTGGACCTATAGCTACAGCCCCCCTCTACTAGCAGGGATTGGTGCTGTACCTGTAGCTCAAGCCCCCTCTCTACCGGCAGGGGTTGTTGCTGGACCTGTAGGAGCAGCCCCTCCCCCCTTCTACTGGCAGGTGGTTGTGCTGGACCTGTAGCTGCAGCCCCCCTCTACTGGCAGGAGGTTTGGTGCTGGACCTGTAGCTCCATCACCCCTCTACTGGCAGGGGGTTGGTACTGGACCTGTAGCTCCAGCCCCCCTCTACTGGTAGTGGGTTGGTGCTGTACCTGTAGCTCCAGCCCCCCCTCTACTGGCAGGGGGATGGTGCTGGACCTGTAGCTCCACCCCCCCTTCTACTGCCAAGGGGTTGGTGCTGGACCTGTAGCTGCAGCCCCCCTCTACTAGCAGGGGGTTGGTGCTGGACCTGTAGCTGAAGCCACCTCTCTACTGGCAGGGGGTTGGTGCTGGATATGGTAGCTCTTGCCCACCCTCTACTGGCAGGGGGTTGGTGCTAAACCTGTAGCTCCAGCCCCTCTCTACTGGCAGGGGGTTGGTGCTGGACCTTTAGATGCAGCCCCCTTCTACTGGCAGGTGATTGGTGCTGGACCTATAGCTCCAGCCCCCCTCTACTGGCAGGGGGTTTGCGCAGGACCTGTAGCTCCAGCCCCCTCTACTGGCAGGGGGTTTGGTGCTGGACCTGTAGCTGCAGCCCCCCTTCTACTGGCAGGGGTTGGTTGCTGGACCTGTAGCTCCAGCCCCCCTCTACTGGCAGGGGGGATGGTGCTGGACATGTAGCTCCAGCCCCCCTCTACTGGCACGGGTTGGTGCTGGACCTGTAGCTCCAGCCCCCTCTACTGGCACGGGTTGGTGCTGGACCTGTAGCTCCAGCCCCACTCTACTGGCAGGAGGTTGATGCTGGACCTGTAGCTCCAGAAACCCTTTACTGGCAGGGGGTTGTGCTGGACCTGTAGCTACAGCCCCCCTCTACTGACAGGAATTGGTGCGGGACCTGTAGCTCCAGCCCTCCTCTACTGGCAGGGGGTTGGTGCTGGACCTGTAGCTGCAGCCCCACTCTACTGGCAGGGGGTTGGTGCTGGACCTGTAGCTCCAGCCCCCTTCTACTGGCAGGGGTTGTTGCTGGACCTGTAGAAGCAGCCCCCCCTTCTACCGGCAGGGGGTTGGTGCTGGACCTTTAGCTTTAGCCCCCTCTCCACTGGCAGGGGGTGGTGCTGAACCTGAAGGTGCAGCCCCCCCTCTACTAGCAGGGGGGTTGGTGCAGACCCTGTAGCTAATGCCCCCCTTCTACTGGCAGGGGGGGTTGTTGCTGGACTTGTAGCTCCAGCCGCCCTCTACTGGCAGAGGGTTAGTGCTGGACCTGTAGCTCCAGCCCCCCTCTACTGGTAGTGGGTTGGTGCTGTACCTGTAGCTCCAGCCCCCCCTCTACTGGCAGGGGGATGGTGCTGGACCTGTAGCTCCACCCCCCCCTCTACTGCCAGGGGGTTGGTGCTGGACCTGTAGCTGCAGCCCCCCTCTACTGGGCAGGGGGTTGGTGCTGGACCTGTAGCTCCAGCCACCTCTCTACTAGCAGGGGGTTGGTGCTGTAGCTGAAGCCACCTCTCTACTGGCAGGGGTTGGTGCTGGATATGGTAGCTCTTGCCCACCCTCTACTGCAGGGGGTTGGTGCTAAACCTGTAGCTCCAGCCCCTCTCTACTGGCAGTGGGTTGGTGCTGGACCTTTAGATGCAGCCCCCTTCTACTGGCAGGTGATTGGTGCTGGACCTATAGCTCCAGCCCCCCTCTACTGCAGGGGGTTTGCGCAGGACCTGTAGCTCCAGCCCCCTCTACTGGCAGGGGGTTGGTGCTGGACCTGTAGCTGCAGCCCCCCTTCTACTGGCAGGGTTGGTGCTGGACCTGTAGCTCCAGCCCCCTCTACTGGCAGGGGGTTGGTGGCTGGACCTGTAGCTGCAGCCCCCCTTCTACTGGCAGGGGTTGGTGCTGGACCTGTAGCTCCAGCCCCCCTCTACTGGCAGGGGGATGGTGCTGGACATGTAGCTCCAGCCCCCCTCTACTGGCACGGGTTGGTGCTGGACCTGTAGCTCCAGCCCCCTCTACTGGCACGGGTTGGTGCTGGACCTGTAGCTCCAGCCCCACTCTATGGCAGGAGGTTGGTGCTAGGACCTGTAGCTCCAGAAAACCCTTTACTGGCAGGGGGTTGGTGCTGGACCTGTAGCTACAGCCCCCCTCTACTGACAGGGATTGGTGCTGGACCTGTAGCTCCAGCCCTCCTCTACTGGCACGGGGGTTGGGGCTGGACCTGTAGCTGCAGCCCCACTCTACTGGCAGGGGGTTGGTGCTGGACCTGTAGCTCCAGCCCCCTTCTACTGGCAGGGTTGTTGCTGGACCTGTAGAAGCAGCCCCCCCTTCTACGGCAGGGGGTTGGTGCTGGACCTTTAGCTTTAGCCCCCCTCTCCACTGGCAGGGGGTTGGTGCTGAACACATGATAGGTGCAGCCCCCCCTCTACTAGCAGGGGGTTGGTGCAGACCCTGTAGCTAATGCCCCCTTCTACTGGCAGGGTGGTTGTTTGCTGGGACCTGTAGCTCCAGCCTCCTTCTACTGGCAGGGGGTTGGTGCTGGGTCCTGTACCTCCAGCCCGCCCTCTACTGGCAGAGGGTTAGTGCTGGACCTGTAGCTCCAGCCCCCCTCTACTGGCAGAGGGTTGGTGCTGGACCTGTAGCTCCAGCCCCCTCTACTGGCTGGGAGTTGGTGCTGGACCTGTAGCTCCAGCCCCCCTCTACTGGCAGGTGATTGGTGCTGGACCTGTAGCTCCAGCCTCCCCTCTACTGGCAGGGGGATGGTGTTGGACATTTAGCTCTAGCACCCCTCTACTGGCTGGGAGTTGGTGCTGGACCTGTAGCTCCAGCCCCCCTCTACTGGCAGGTGATTGGTGCTGGACCTGTAGCTCCAGCCCCCCTCTACTGGCAGGTGATTGGTGCTGTACCTGTAGCTCCAGCCCCCTCTACTGGCAGGGGTTTGTGCTGTTCATGTAGCTCCAGCCCCCCCTCTACTGGCAGGGGGTTGGTGCTGGACCAGTAGCTCCAGCCCCCACTCTACTGGCAGGGGGTTGGTGCAGAACCTGTAGCTCCTGCCCCCCTTCTACTGGCAGGGGGGTTGGTGCTGGACCTGAAGCTCCAGCCCCCTCTACTGGCAAGGGTGGTGCGGACCTGTTAGCTCCAGCTCCTCTCTACTGGCAGGAGGTGGTGCTGGGCCTGTACCTCCAGCCCCCGTTTACTGGCAGGGGGTTGATGCTGGACCTGTAGCTCCACCCTCCCTCTACTGGCAGGGGGTTGGTGCAGGACCTGTAGCTCCAGCCCCACTCTACTGGCAGGAGGTTGGTACTGGACTTGTAGTTCCAGCCTCCCTCCCCCCTTCTACTAGCATTGGGGTTAGTGCAGGACCTGTAGCTCCAGCACCCCGCTACTGGCAGAGGGTGGTGTGGACCCTATAGCTACAGCCCCCTTCTACTAGCAGGATTGGTGCTGTACCTGTAGCTCAAGCCCCCTCCTCTACCGGCAGGGGTTGTTGCTGGACCTGTAGGAGCAGCCCCTCCCCCCTTCTACTGGCAGGTGGTTGTGCTGGACCTGTAGCTGCAGCCCCCCCTCTACTGGCAGGAGGTTGGTGCTGGACCTGTAGCTCCCATCACCCCTCTACTGGCAGGGGGTTGGTACTGGACCTGTTGCTCCAGCCCCCCCTCTACTGGCAGGGGGATGGTGCTGGACCTGTAGCTCCACCCCCCCTCTACTGCCAAGGGGTTGGTGCTGGACCTGTAGCTGCAGCCCCCCTCTACTAGCAGGGGGTTGGTGCTGGACCTGTAGCTGAAGCCACCTCTCTACTGGCAGGGGGTTGGTGCTGGATATGTAGCTCTTGCCCACCCTCTACTGGCAGGGGGTTGGTGCTAAACCTGTAGCTCCAGCCCCTCTCTACTGGCAGGGGGTTGGTGCTGGACCTTTAGATGCAGCCCCCTTCTACTGGCAGGTGATTGGTGCTGGACCTATAGCTCCAGCCCCCCTCTACTGGCAGGGGGTTTGCGCAGGACCTGTAGCTCCAGCCCCCTCTACTGGCAGGGGGTTGGTGCTGGACCTGTAGCTGCAGCCCCCCTTCTACTGGCAGGGGTTGGTGCTGGACCTGTAGCTCCAGCCCCCCTCTACTGGCAGGGGGATGGTGCTGGACATGTAGCTCCAGCCCCCCTCTACTGGCACGGGTTGGTGCTGGACCTGTAGCTCCAGCCCCCTCTACTGGCACGGGTTGGTGCTGGACCTGTAGCTCCAGCCCCACTCTACTGGCAGGAGGTTGGTGCTGGACCTGTAGCTCCAGAAACCCTTTACTGGCAGGGGGTTGGTGCTGGACCTGTAGCTACAGCCCCCTCTACTGGCAGGGGGTTGGTGCTGGACCTGTAGCTGCAGCCCCACTCTACTGGCAGGGGGTTGGTGCTGGACCTGTAGCTCCAGCCCCCTTCTACTTTCAGGGGTTGTTGCTGGACCTGTAGAAGCAGCCCCCCCTTCTACCGGCAGGGGGTTGGTGCTGGACCTTTAGCTTTAGCCCCCTCTCCACTGGCAGGGGGTTGGTGCTGAACCTGAAGGTGCAGCCCCCCCTCTACTAGCAGGGGGTTGGTGCAGACCCTGTAGCTAATGCCCCCCTTCTACTGGCAGGGGGGGTTGTTGCTGGACTTGTAGCTCCAGCCCGCCCTCTACTGGCAGAGGGTTAGTTCTGGACCTGTACGCTCCAGCCCCCCTCTACTGGTAGTGGGTTGGTGCTGTACCTGTAGCTCCAGCCCCCCCTCTACTGGCAGGGGGATGGTGCTGGACCTGTAGCTCCACCCCACCCTCTACTGCCAGGGGGTTTGGTGCTGGACCTGTATCTTGCAGCCCCCCTCTACTGGCAGGGGGTTGGTGCTGGACCTGTAGCTCCAGCCACCTCTCTACTAGCAGGGGGTTGGTGCTGGACCTGTAGCTGAAGCCAACCTCTCTACTGGCAGGGGGTTGGTGCTGGATATGTAGCTCTTGCCCACCCTCTACTGGCAGGGGTTGGTGCTAAACCTGTAGCTCCAGCCCCTCTTCTACTGGCAGGGGGTTGGTGCTGGACCTTTAGATGCAGCCCCCTTCTACTGGCAGGTGATTGGTGCTGGACCTATAGCTCCAGCCCCCCCTCTACTGGCAGGGGGTTTGCGCAGGACCTGTAGCTCCAGCCCCCTCTACTGGCAGGGGGTTGGTGCTGGACCTGTAGCTGCAGCCCCCCTTCTACTGGCAGGGGTTGGTGCTGGACCTGTAGCTCCAGCCCCCCTCTACTGGCAGGGGGATGGTGCTGGACATGTAGCTCCAGCCCCCCCTCTACTGGCACGGGTTGGTGCTGGACCTGTAGCTCCAGCCCCCTCTACTGGCACGGGTTGGTGCTGGACCTGTAGCTCCAGCCCCACTCTACTGGCAGGAGGTTGGTGCTGGACCCTGTAGCTCAGAAACCCTTTACTGGCAGGGGGTTGGTGCTGGACCTGTAGCTACAGCCCCCCTCTACTGACAGGGATTGGTGCTGGACCTGTAGCTCCAGCCCTCCTCTACTGGCAGGGGGTTGGTGCTGGACCTGTAGCTGCAGCCCCACTCTACTGGCAGGGGGTTGGTGCTGGACCTGTAGCTCCAGCCCCCTTCTACTGGCAGGGGTTGTTGCTGGACCTGTAGAAGCAGCCCCCCCTTCTACCGGCAGGGGGTTGGTGCTGGACCTTTAGCTTTAGCCCCCTCTCCACTGGCAGGGGGTTGGTGCTGAACCTGAAGGTGCAGCCCCCCCTCTACTAGCAGGGGGTTGGTGCAGACCTGTAGCTAATGCCCCCCTTCTACTGGCAGGGGGGGTTGTTGCTGGACCTGTAGCTCCAGCCTCCCTTCTACTGGCAGGGGTGTTGGTGCTGGGCCTGTACCTCCAGCCCGCCCTCTACTGGCAGAGGGTTAGTGCTGGACCTGTAGCTTCCAGCCCCCCTCTACTGGCAGAGGGTTGGTGCTGGACCTGTAGCTCCAGCCCCTCTACTGGCTGGGAGTTGGTGCTGGACCTGTAGCTCCAGCCCCCCCTCTACTGGCAGGTGATTGGTGCTGGACCTGTAGCTCCAGCCTCCCCTCTACTGGCAGGGGGATGGTGTTGGACATTTAGCTCTAGCACCCCCTCTACAGGCACTGATTGGTGCTGTACCTGTAGCTCCAGCCCCCTCTACTGGCAGGGGTTTTTGCTGTCATGTAGCTCCAGCCCCCCCCTCTACTGGCAGGGGGTTGGTGCTGGACCAGTAGCTCCAGCCCCCACTCTACTGGCAGGGGGTTGGTGGCTGGACCAGTAGCTCCAGCCCCCCCCCTTACTGGCAGAGGGGTGGTGCTGAACCTGTAGCTCCACCCCCCCCCCTCCCACTACTGGCAGGGGGTTGGTACTGGACCTGAACCTCCAGCTTGCCCCTCTACTGGCAGGGGATTGGTGCTGGACCTGAAGATCTAGCCCCCTCTACTGGCAAGGGGTTGGTGCTGGACCTGTAGCTCCAGCCCCTCTCTACTGGCAGGGGTTAGTGCTGGACCTGTAGCTTCAGCCCCCTCTACTGGTAGGGGGTTGGTGCTGGACCTGAAGCTCCAGCCCCCCTCTACTGGCAGGGGGTTGGTTGCAGTACCTGTAGGTCCACCCCCCCTCCCTCTACTGGCAGGGAGTTGGAAACTGGACCTGTACATCCAGCCCCATTCTACTGGCAGGGGGTTGGTGCTGGACCTTTAGCTACAGCCCCCCCCCTCTACTGGCAGGGGTTGGTGCTGGACCTGTAGCTCCAGCCCAAATCTACTGGCAGGGGGTTGGTGCTGGACCAGTAGCTCCAGCCCCCATCTACTGGCAGGGGGATGGTGCTGGACCTGTAGTTTCAGCCAACCTCTACTGGCAAGGGTTGGTGCTGGACCTGTACCACCAGCTCCGCTCTACTGGCAGGGGGGTTAGTGCTGGATGTGTAGTTATAGCCCCACTCTACTGGGATGGGGTTGGTGCTGGACCTGTAGCTCCAGCCCCTCCCCCTCTACTGGCAGGGAAGTGGTGCTGGTCTTGTAGCTCCAGCCTGCCCCTCAACTGGCAGGGTGGTGGTGCTGGACCTGTAGCTCCAGTCCCCCTCTATTGGCAAGGGGTTGGTGCTGGACCTGTAGCTCAAGCTCCGCTCTACTGGCATGGGATTTGGTACTGGACCTGTAGCTCCAACCCCACCTCTACTGGCAGGGGGTTGGTGCTGGACCTGTAGCTCAAGCTCCACTCTACTGGCAGGGGTTTGGTGCGGGACCAGTTGCCCCAGCCCCCCCTCTACTGGCAGGGGGGTTGGTGCTGGACCTGTACCTTTAGCCCCCCACCCTACTGGCAGGGGGTTGGTGCTGGACCTGAAGCTCCAGCCCCCATCTACTGGCAGGGGGGTTGGTGCTGGACCTGTAGCTCCAGCTCCCTTTTACTGGCAGGGGGTTGATGCTGGACCTGAAGCTGCAGCCCCCACCCCTCTACTGGCAAGGGGTTTGTGCTGGACCTGTAACTACAGCCCCCCTCTACTGGCAAGGGGTTGGTGCTGGACCTGAAGCTCCAGCCCCCCCTCTACTGGCAGGGGGGGTTGATGCTGGACCTGTAGCTCCAGCCCCCCTTCCTCTACTGGCAGGGGGTGGGTGCTGGGCCTGTACCTCCAGCCCCCGTTTGCTGGCAGGGGGTTGATGCTGGACCTGTAGCTCCACCCCCCCCTCTACTGGCAGGGGGTTAGTGCTGGACCTGTAGCTCCAGCACCCCGCTACTGGCAGGGGGTTGGTGCTGGACCTATAGCTACAGCCCCCCTCTACTAGCAGGGGGTTGGTGCTGGACCTGTAGCTGAAGCCACCTCTCTACTGGCAGGGGGTTGGTGCTGGATATGTAGCTCTTGCCCACCCTCTACTGGCAGGGGGTTGGTGCTGAACCTGTAGCTCCAGCCCCTCTCTACTGGCAGGGGGTTGGTGCTGGACCTTTAGATGCAGCCCCCCTCTACTGGCAGGTGATTAGTGATGGACCTGTCGCCCCAGCCTCCCTTCTACTGGCCGGGGAATTGGTGCTGGACCTGTAGCTCCAGCCCCCCTCTAATGGCAGGTGATTGGTGCTGGACCTATAGCTCCAGCCCGCCTCTACTGGCAGCGGGATTGGTGCTAGACCTGTAGCTTCACCCTTCCCCTTCTATTGGCAGGGGGTTGATGCTGGACCTGTAGCTCCAGCCCCCTTCTAATGGCAGGGGGTTTGTGCAGGACTGTAAGCTCCAGCCCCCTCTACTGGCAGGGGGTTGGTGCTGGACCTGTAGCTCCCATCCCCCCTCTACTGGCAGGGGGATGGTGCTGGACATGTAGCTCCAGCCCCCCCTCTACTGGCACGGGTTGGTGCTGGACCTGTAGCGCCAGCCCCACTCTACTGGCAGGAGGTTGGTGCTGGACTTGTAGCCTCCAGCCCCCCTCCCCCCTTTACTAGCATGGGGGTTGGTGCAGGACCTGTAGCTCCAGCACCCCTCTACTGGCAGGGGGTTGGTGCTGGACCTGTAGCTACAGCCCCCCTCTACTGGCAGGGATTGGTGCTGGACCTGTAGCTCTAGCCCTCCTCTACTGGCAGGGGGTTGGGTGCCTGGACCTGTAGCTGCAGCCCCACTCTACTGGCAGGGGGTTGGTTGCTGGACCTGTAGCTCCAGCCCCCCTTCTACTGGCAGGGGTTGTTGCTGGACCTGTAGGAGCAGCCCCCCCCCTTCTACTGGCAGGGGGTTGGTGCTGGACCTTAAGCTGCAGCTCCCTCTCCACTGGCAGGGGGTTGGTGCTGGACCAATACCTTTAGCCCCCCCTACTGGCAGGGGCTTGATGCTGGACCTGAAGCTGCAGCCCCCCCCTCTACTGGCAGGGGGTTGGTGCTGGACCTGTAACTACAGGCCCCCTCTACTGGCAAGGGGTTGGTGCTGGACCTGAAGCTCCAGCCTCCCTCTACTGGCAGGGGGGGTTGGTGCTGGACCTGTAGCTCCAGCCCCCCCCCCTACTGGCAGGGGGTTGGTGCTGGGCCTGTACCTCCAGCCCCCGTTTACTGGCAGGGGGTTGATGCTGGACCTGTAGCTCCACCCCCCTCTACTAGCAGGGATTGGTGCTGTACCTGTAGCTCAAGCCCTCTCTCTACCGGCAGGGGTTGTTGCTGGACCTGTAGGAGCAGCCCCCCCCCCTTCTACTGGCAGGTGGTTGGTGCTGGACCTGTAGCTCCATCACCCCTCTACTGGCAGGGGGTTGGTACTGGACCTGTAGCTCCAGCCCCCCTCTACTGGTAGTGGGTTGGTGCTGTACCTGTAGCTCCAGCACCCCCTCTACAGGCAGGGGGTTGGTGCTGGACCTGTAGCTCCAGCCAACCTCTACTGGCAAGGGGTTGGTGCTGGACCTGTACCACCAGCTCCGCTCTACTGGCAGGGGGGTTAGTGCTGGATGTGTAGCTATAGCCCCACTCTACTGGAATGGGGTTGGTGCTGGACCTGTAGCTCCAGCCCCTCCCCCTCTACTGGCAGGGAAGTGGTGCTGGTCCTGTAGCTCCAGCCTGCCCCTCAACTGGCAGGGTGGTGGTGCTGGACCTGTAGCTCCAGTCCCCCTCTATTGGCAAGGGGTTGGTGCTGGACCTTTAGCTCCAGCCCCACTCTACTGGCATGGGATTGGTACTGGACCTGTAGCTCCAACCCCACCGTCTACTGGCAGGGGGTTGGTGCTGGACCTGTAGCTCAAGCTCCACTCTACTGGCAGGGGTTTGGTGCGGGACCAGTTGCCCCAGCCCCCCCCTCTACTGGCAGGGGGGTTGGTGCTGGACCTGTACCTTTAGCCCCCCACCCTACTGGCAGGGGGTTGGTGCTGGACCTGAAGCTCCAGCCCCCATCTACTGGCAGGGGGGTTGGTACTGGACCTGTAGCTCCAGCTCCCTTTTACTGGCAGGGGGTTGATGCTGGACCTGAAGCTGCAGCCCCCACCCCTCTACTGGCAAGGGGTTGGTGCTGGACCTGTAACTACAGCCCCCCTCTACTGGCAAGGGGTTGGTGCTGGACCTGAAGCTCCAGCCCCCCTCTACTGGAAGGGGGGGTTGGTGCTGGACCTGTAGCTCCAGCCCCCCCCCCCTCTACTGGCAGGGGGTGGGTGCTGGGCCTGTACCTCCAGCCCCCGTTTGCTGGCAGAGGGTTGATGCTGGACCTGTAGCTCCACCCCCCCCCTCTACTGGCAGGGGGGTTAGTGCTGGACCTGTAGCTCCAGCACCCCGCTACTGGCAGGGGTTGTGCTGGACCTATAGCTACAGCCCCCCTCTACTAGCAGGGGGTTGTGCTGAACCTGTAGCTGAAGCCACCTCTCTACTGGGCAGGGGGTTGGTGCTGGATATGTAGCTCTTGCCCACCCTCTACTGGCAGGGGGTTGGTGCTGAACCTGTAGCTCCAGCCCCTCTCTACTGGCAGGGGGTTGGTGCTGGACCTTTAGATGCAGCCCCCCTCTACTGGCAGGTGATTGGTGATGGACCTTTCGCCCCAGCCTCCCTTCTACTGGCCGGGGATTGGTGCTGGACCTGTAGCTCCAGCCCCCCTCTAATGGCAGGTGATTGGTGCTGGACCTATAGCTCCAGCCCGCCTCTACTGGCAGCGGGATTGGTGCTAGACCTGTAGCTTCACCTTCCCCCTCTATTGGCAGGGGGTTGATGCTGGACCTGTAGCTCCAGCCCCCTTCTACTGGCAGGGGGTTTTGTGCAGGACCTGTAGCTCCAGCCCCCTCTACTGGCAGGGGGTTGGTGCTGGACCTGTAGCTCCAGCCCCCCTCTACTGGCAGGGGGATGGTGCTGGACATGTAGCTCCAGCCCCCCCTCTACTGGCACGGGTTGGTGCTGGACCTGTAGCTCCAGCCCCACTCTACTGGCAGGAGGTTGGTGCTGGACCTTGTAGCTCCAGCCCCCCTCCCCCTTTACTAGCATGGGGGTTGGTGCAGGACCTGTAAGCTCCAGCACCCCCTCTACTGGCAGGGGGTTGGTGCTGTACCTGTAGGTACAGCCCCCCTCTCTACTGGCAGGGAGTTGGTGACTGGACCTGTAGCATCCAGCCCTCCTCTACTGGCAGGGGGTTGGTGCCGGACCTTTAGCTGCAGCCCCCACCTCTACTGGCAAGGGGTTGGTGCTGGACCTGTAGCTCCAGCCCCCTATCTACTGGCAGGGGATTGTTGCTTGACCTGTAGGAGCAGCCCCCCCCCCTTCTACTGGCAGGGGGTTGGTGCTGGACCTTAAGCTGCAGCTCCCTCTCCACTGGGCAGGGGGTTGGTGCTGGACCTGTACCTTTAGCCCCCCCCTACTGGCAGGGGGTTGGTGCTGGACCTGAAGCTCCAGCCCCCATCTACTGGCAGGGGGGTTGGTTGCTGGACCTGTAGCTCCAGCTCCCTTCTACTGGCAGGGGGTTGATGCTGGACCTGAAGCTGCAGCCCCCCCCCCCTCTACTGGCAGGGGGTTGGTGCTGGACCTGTAACTACAGGCCCCCTCTACTGGCAAGGGGTTGGTGCTGGACCTGAAGCTCCTGCCTCCCTCTACTGGCAGGGGGGGGTGGTGCTGGACCTGTAGGCTCCAGCCCTCCCCCCCTACTGCAGGGGGTTGGTGCTGGGCCTTGTACCTCCAGCCCCCCGTTACTGGCAGGGGTTGATGCTGGACCTGTAGCTCCACCCCCCTCTACTAGCAGGGATGGTGCTGTACCTGTAGCTCAAGCCCCCTCTCTACCGGCAGGGGTTGTTGCTGGACCTGTAGGAGCAGCCCCCCCCCCCTTCTACTGGCAGGTGGTTGGTGCTGGACCTGTAGCTCCATCACCCCTCTACTGGCAGGGGGTTGGTACTGGACCTGTAGCTCCAGCCCCCCTCTACTGGTAGTGGGTTGGTGCTGTACCTGTAGCTCCAGCACCCCCTCTACAGGCAGGGGGTTGGTGCTGGACCTGTAGCCTCCAACCACCTCTACTGCCAGGGGGTTGGTGCTGGACCTGTAGCTGCAGCCCCCCTCTACTGGCAGGGGGTTGGTGCTGGACCTGTAGCTCCAGCCACCTCTCTACTAGCAGGGGGTTGGTGCTGGACCTGTAGCTGAAGCCACCTCTCTACTGGCAGGGGTTGGTGCTGGATATGTAGCTCTTGCCCACCCCTCTACTGGCAGGGGGGTGGTGCTGAACCTGTAGCTCCAGCCCCTCTCTACTGGCAGGGGGTTGGTGCTGGACCTTTAGATGAAGCCACCCCTCTACTGGCAGGTGATTGGTGATGGACCTGTAGCCCCAGCCTCCCTCTACTGGCCGGGGATTGGTGCTGGACCTGTAACTCCAGCCCCCCCTCTACTGGCAGGTGATTGGTGCTGGACCTATAGCTCCAGCCCGCCTCTACTGGCAGGGGGATTGGTGCTAGACCTGTAGCTTCACCCTTCCCCCTCTATTGGCAGGGGGTTGATGCTGGACCTGTAGCTCCAGCCCCCTCTCTACTGGCAGGGGTTTGTGCAGGACCTGTAGCTCCAGCCCCCTCTACTGGCAGGGGGTTGGTGCTGGACCTGTAGCTCCAGCCCCTCTCTACTGGCAGAGGGATGGTGCTGGACATGTAGCTCCAGCCCCCCCTCTACTGGCACGGATATGTGCTGGACCTGTAGCTCCAGCCCCACTCTACTGGCAGGAGGTTGGTGCTGGACTTGTAGCTCCAGCCCCCCTCCCCCCTTTACTAGCATGGGGGTTGGTGCAGGACCTGTAGCTCCAGCACCCCTCTACTGGCAGGGGGTTGGTGCTGGACCTGTAGCTACAGCCCCCCTCTACTGGCAGGGATTGGTGCTGGACCTGTAGCTCCAGCCCTTCCTCTACTGGCAGGGGGTTGGTGCTGGACCTCTAGCTGCAGCCCCCACTCTACTGGCAGGGGGTTTGTGCAGGACCTGTAGCTCCAGCCCCCTCTACTGGCAAGGGGGTTGGTGCTGGACCTGTAGCTCCAGCCCCCTCTCTACTGGCAGAGGGATGGTGCTGGACATGTAGCTCCAGCCCCCCCTTCTACTGGCACGGGTTGGTGCTGGACCTGTAGCTCCAGCCCCTACTCTACTGGCAGGAGGTTGGTGCTGGACCTTGTAGCTCCAGCCCCCCCTCCCCCCTTCTACTAGGCATGGGGGTTGGTGCTAGGACCTGTAAGCTCCAGCCCCCCTCTACTGGCAGGGGGTTGGTGCTGGACCTGTAGCTCCAGCCCCCTCTACTGGCAGGGGGTTGGTGCTGGACCTGTACCTTTAGCCCCCCCCTACTGGCAGGGGGGTTGGTGCAGGACCTGTAGCTCCAGCACCCCTCTACTGGCAGGGGGTTGGTGCTGGACCTGTAGCTCCAGCCCCCTTCTACTGGCAGAGGTTGTTGCTGGACCTGTAGGAGCAGCCCACCCCCCCTTCTACTGGCAGGGGGTTGGTGCTGGACCTTTAGCTGCAGCCCCCTCTCCACTGGCAGGGGGTTGGTGCTGGACCTGTACCTTTAGCCCCCCCCTACTGGCAGGGGGGTTGGTGTTGGACCTGTAGCTCCAGCCCCCTTCTACTGGCAGGGGGTTGATGCTGGACCTGAAGCTGCAGCCCCCCCCTCTACTGGCAGGGGGTTGGTGCTGGACCTGTAACTACAGCCCCCCTCTACTGGCAAGGGGTTGGTGCTGGACCTGAAGCTCCAGCCCCCCTCTACTGGCAGGGGGGGTTGGTGCTGGACTTGTAGCTCCAGCCCCACCCCTCTCTACTAGCAGGGGGTTGGTGCTGGACCTGTAGCTGAAGCCACCTCTTACTGGCAGGGGTTGGTGCTGGATATGTAGCTCTGCCCACCCCTCTACTGGCAGGGGGTTGTGCTGACCTGTAGCTCCAGCCCCTCTCTACTGGCAGGGGTTGGTGCTGGACCTTTAGATGAAGCCACCCTCTACTGGCAGGTGATTTGGTGATGGACCTGTAGCCCCAGCCTCCCTCTACTGGCGGGGATTGGTGCTGGACCTATAGCTCCAGCCCGCCCTCTACTGGCAGGGGGATTGGTGCTAGACCTGTAGCTTCACCCTTCCCCCCTATTGGCAGGGGGTTGATGCTGGACCTGTAGCTCAGCCCTCTCTACTGGCAGGGGGTTTGTGCAGGACCTGTAGCTCCAGCCCCCTCTACTGGCAGGGGGTTGGTGCTGGCCCTGTAGCTCCAGCCCCCTCTCTACTGGCAGAGGGATGGTGCTGGACATGTAGCTCCAGCCCCCCCCCTCTACTGGCACGGATGGTGCTGGACCTGTAGCTCCAGCCCCACTCTACTGGCAGGAGGTTGGTGCTGGACTTGTAGCTCCAGCCCCCCTCCCCCCTTTACTAGCATGGGGGTTGGTGCAGGACCTGTAGCTCCAGCACCCCTCTACTGGCAGGGGGTTGGTGCTGGACCTGTAGCTACAGCCCCCCTCTACTGGCAGGGATTGGTGCTTGGACCTGTAGCTCCAGCCCTCCTCTACTGGCAGGGGGTGGTGCTGGACCTGTAGCTGCAGCCCCACTGTACTGGCAGGGGGTTGGTGCTGGACCTGTAGCTCCAGCCCCCTTCTACTGGCAGGGGGGTTGTTGCTGGACCTTTAGCTGCAGCCCCCTCTCCACTGGCAGGGGGTTGGTGCTGAACCTGAAGGTGCAGCCCCCCCCCTCTACTAGCAGGGGGTTAGTGCAGAACCTGTAGCTAATGCCCCCCTTCTACTGGCAGGGGGGGTTGTTGCTGGACCTGTAGCTCCAGCCCCCCTCTACTGGCAGGTGATTGGTGCTGGACCTGTAGCTCCAGCCTCCCCTCTACTGGCAGGGGGTTGGTGCTGGGCCTGTACCTCCAGCCCGCCCTCTACTGACAGAGGGTTAGTGCTGGACCTGTAGCTCCAGCCCCCCTGTACTGGCAGTGGGTTGGTACTGGACCTGTAGCTCCAGCCCCCCTCTACTGGCAGGTGATTGGTGCTGGACCTGTAGCTCCAGCCTCCCCTCTACTGGCAGGGGGTTGGTGTTGGACATGTAGCTCTAGCACCCCTCTACTGGCACTGATTGGTGCTGTACCTGTAGCTCCATCCCCCCTCTACTGGCAGGGGGTTGGTGCTGGACCTGTAGCGCCACCCCCCTCTCTACTGGCAAGGGGTTGGTACTGGACCTGTAGCTCCAGCCCAATTCTACTGGCAGGGGGTTGGTGCTGGACCTGTAGCTCCAGCCCCCACTCTACTGGCAGGGGGTTGGTGCTGGACCTGTAGCTCCAGCCCCCCCTCCCACTACTGGCAGGGGATTGGTACTCGACCTGTACCTCGAGCTGCCCCTCTACTGGCAGGGGGTTGGTGCTGGACCTGAAGATCCAGCCCCCTCTACTGGCAAGGGGTTGGTGCTGGACCTGTAGCTCCAGCCCCTCTCTACTGGCAGGGGGTTAGTGCTGGACCTGTAGCTTCAGCCCCCCTCTACTGGCAGGGGGTTGGTGCTGGACCTGAAGCTCCAGCTCCCCTCTGCTGGCAGGGGGTTTGTGCAGTACCTGTAGGTCCACCCCCCCTCCCTCTACTGGCAGGGGGTTGGTACTGGACCTGTACATCCAGCTGCCCCTCTACTGGCAAGGGGTTGGTGCTGGACCTGTAGCTCCAGCCCCAATCTACTGGCAGGGAGTTGGTGCTGGACCTGTAGCTACAGCCTCCCCCCTCTACTGGCAGGGGTTGGTGCTGGACCTGTAGCTCCAGCCCAACTCTACTGGCAGGGGGTTGGTGCTAGACCAGTAGCTCCAGCCCCCATCTACTGGCAGGGGGATGGTGCTGGACCTGTAGCTCAAGCCTCCCTCTACTGGCAGGTGATTAGTTCTGGACCTGTAGCTCCAGCCTCCCTCTACTGGCAGGAGATTAGTTCTGGACCTGTAGCTCCAGCCTCCCCTCTACTGGCAGGGGGTTGGTGCTGGACCTGTAGCTCCAGCCAACCTCTACTGGCAGGGGGTTGGTGCTGGACCTGTACCTCCAGCTCCGCTCTACTGGCAGGGGGGTTAGTGCTGGATGTGTAGCTATAGCCCCAGTCTACTGGCAGGGGGTTGGTGCTGGACCTATAGCTCCAGCCAACGTCTACTGGCAGGGGGTTGGTGCTGGACCTATAGCTCCAGCCCCACTCTGCTGGCAGGGGGTTGGTACTGGACCTATAGCTCCAGGCCCCTCTACTGGCAGGGGGTTGGTGCTGGATCTGTAGCTCCAGCCCCCCTCTACTGGCAGGGGGGTGGTGCTGGACCTGTAGCTCCAGCCCCCCTCTACTGGCAGGGGGTTGGTGCTAGACCTGAAGCTCCAGCCCCCACTCTACTGGCAGGGGGTTGGTGCTGGACCTGTAGCTCCTGCCCCCTCTACTGGGAAGGGGTTGGTGCTGGACCTGTTGCCACAGCCCCTCTACTGGCAGGGGGTTGGTGCTAGACATGAAGCTCCAGCCCCCCTCTACTGGCAGGGAGTTGGTGCTGGACCTGTAGCTTCAACCCCCCTCTACTGGCAGGGGGTTGGTGCTGGACCTGTAGCTGCAGCCCCCCTGGAGCCTCGTAGGGGGGTGGATAGCCTCGTAGCCTTGTAGCCTGGTGGATAGCGCGCAGGACTCGTAATTATGTGGCGCGGGTTCGATTCCCGTACGAGGCAGAAACAAATGGGCAAAAGTTTCTTTCACCCTGAATGCCCCTGTTACCTAGCAGTAAATAGGTACCTGGGAGTTAGTCAGCTGTCACGGGCTGCTTCCTGGGGGAGGAGGCCTGGTCGAGGACCGGGCCGCGGGGACACTAAAGCCCCGAAATCATCTCAAGATAACCCCCCTCTACTGGCAGGGGGTTGGCGCTGGACCTTTAGATGGAGCCCCCCTCTACTGGCAGGGGGTTGGTGCTGGACCTGTAACTCCAGCCCCCCTCTACTAGCAGGAGATTAGTTCTGGACCTGTAGCTCCAGCCTCCCCTCTACTGGCAGGGGTTGGTGCTGGACCAGTAGCTCCTTCCTCCCCCCCCTCCCCACTCAACTAGAGGGAGGTTGGTGCAGGGCCTGTAGCTCCAGCCCCCTCTACTGGCAGGGGGTTGATGCTGGACATGTAGCTCCAGCCCCCTCTACTGGCAGGGGGTCGGTGCTAGACCTGTAGCTCCAGCCCCCCTTCTACTGGCAGGGGGGTTGGTGCTGGATATATAGCTCTAGCCCCCCTCTACTGGCAGGGGGTTGGTGCTGGACCTGTAGCTCCAGCCCCACTCTACTGGCAGGCAGTTGGTGCTGGACCTGTAGCTCCAGCCCCCCCCTCCCACTCTACTGGGAGGGGGTTTGTGCTGGACCTGTAGCTCCAGCCCCTCCCCCTCTACTGGCAGGAGGTTCGTACAGGACCTGTAGCTCCAGCACCCCTCTACTGGCAGGGGGTTGGTGCTGGACCTGTAGCTCCAGCCCCCCCCCCTCTACTGGCAGGGGGTGGGTGCTGGACCTGTAGCTCCAGCCCCCCCCCCCTCTTTTTTTCTGGCAGGAGGTTGGTTCTGGACCTGTAGCTCCAGCCCCCTCTACTGGCAGGGGGTTGATGCTGGACATGTAGCTCCAGCCCCCTCTACTGGCAGGGGGTCGGTGCTAGACCTGTAGCTCCAGCCCCCCTTCTACTGGCAGGGGGTTGGTGCTGGTTATATAGCTCTAGCCCCCCTCTATTGGCAGGGGGTTGGTGCTGGACCTATAGCTCCAGCCCCACTCTACTGGAAGGGGGTTGGTGCTGGACCTGTAGCTCCAGCCCCACTCTACTGGCAGGCAGTTGGTGCTGGACCTGTAGCTCCAGCCCCCCCCCCCTCCCACTCTACTGGGAGGGGGTTGGTGCTGGACCTGTAGCTCCAGCCCCTCCCCCTCTACTGGCAGGAGGTTCGTGCAGGACCTGTAGCTCCAGCCCCCCTCTACTGGCAGGTGTTGGTGCTGGACCTGTAGCTCCAGCCCCCCCCCTACTGGCAGGGGGTGGGTGCTGGACCTGTAGCTCCAGCCCCCTCTCCCACTCTACTGGCAGGGGGTTGGTGCTGGACCTGTAGCTCCAGCCCCCCCCTCTTTTTTTCTGGCAGGAGGTTGGTTCTGGACCTGTAGCTCCTGTCCCCCTCTATTGGCAGCTGGTTGCTGCTGGACCTGTAGCTCCAGCCCCCCTCTACTGGCATGGGGTTGGTGCTGGACCTGTAGCTGCAACCCCACCTATACTGGCAGGGGGTTGGTGCTGGACCTGTACCTCCAGCTGCCCCTCTACTGGCAGGGGTTTGGTGCTGGACCTGTAGCTCCAGCCCCCCCTCTATTGGCAGGGGATTGGTGTTGGACCTGTGTCTCCAGTCCCCCCTCTACTGGCAGGGGTGGGGGGGTTGTTGCTGGACCTGTACCTCCAGCTACCCCTCTACTGGCAGGGGGTTGGTGCTGGTCCTGTAGCTCCAACACCCCCCCCCCCTCTACTGGCAGGAGGTTGGTGCTGGACCTGGAGCTCCAGCCTCCCCTCTACTGGCAGGGGGTTCGTGCTGAACCTGTAGCTCCAGCCCCCCCTCTCCTGGCAGGGGGTTGGTGCTGGACCTGTAGCTCCAGGCCCCCTCTCCTGGCAGGGGGTTGGTGCTGGATCTGTAGCTCCAACCCCCCCCTCTATTGGCAGGGGGTTCGTGCTGTACCTGTAGCTCCAGCCCCCCCTCTACTGGCAGGGGGGGTTGGTGCTAGACCTGCAGCTCCAGCCCCCTCTCTACTGGCAGGGGGTTTGTTCTGGACCTGTAGCTCCCGCCCCCCTCTATTGGCAGGGGGTTCGTGCTGAACATGTAACTCCAGCCCACCCTCTACTGGCAGGGGGGTTAGTGCTGGACTTGTAACTCCAGCCCCCCTCTACTATCAGGGGGTTGATGCTGGACTTGTAGCTCCAGTTTCATCTACTGGCAGGGGGTTGGTGCTGGACCTGTAGCTCCTGCTCCCACCCCCCCCCCACTTCTACTGGCAGGGGGTTGGTGCTGGACCTGTACCTCCAGCTGCCCCTCTACTGGCAGGGGTTTGGTGCTGGACCTGTAGCTCCAGCCCCCCCTCTATTGGCAGGGGATTGGTGTTGGACCTGTGTCTCCAGTCCCCCTTCTACTGGCAGGGGGTTGGTGCTGGACCTGTAGCCCCAGTCCCTCTCTACTGGCAGGGGATTAGTCCTGGATGTTGTGATGGTGTCCCCTACAGTTTCTCCCATATGCCAGGTTTAAGAGTCATATCAGCTTACCTGCAGGTTCTCTGAGGCGCAGGGAATCTTTTGAGGTATGAGGCTTCCCGAATGGTTGTTAATTTGGGGAGAAATTTGCCTTTGTAAATTTGCAGAGAAGTGGAAAATTCGCGCCCTGGGTACAACAAAATGGCGCCGCCTGGCTTGCAAATCCATCATTTTATGTACGACGCCCTCTGATTCGGTGGCTGGGGTCACATGACTTCATTGACCCATCAGAGCCCGCCCCTGGGTCTGTGACGTCACCGAGAGATCTGGCCCGCCACCTGCAGAGCGCCAGGCGCTCAGAGATACTTGGCGCTTCGTTGAGAGCGGACGTACGCTGATTGAGCTCTCTAGTTCTGAGGTCTAGGAGCCTCCATAAGTGGATATACACAGCCTGACGAGTATATAGTGACTAAAAAGGACTGCAGAACTTCAGGGAAGTGCGAGGAAGCCTAATCCAGCGGTAAAAGGGCGCCGAGGACCGTGTGCTAATAGTTTTGGAGAAGTTGAGAGAGTTACGAAGGCTGGAGGAGTGAGTGACTCGCTGTCGGTGAAACTCCAAAGCATTCAGAGCTGTTGTGACTGGATCACGCCTACTAGGAACTGAGAAGGAAGAAAGTGCATCCTGATCCTTGAGTGTGGCCTCGGTGAAGGAATGCTTGAGGGAACGACGCATGCAGTGACGAATGGATGAGCCAACGCCCAGGAACATCACTCAGGGAATGAGTACGAAGATGCCGAGGATCTTCACACCTATGGACTGGTGATGCTTCTGGAACACTGGGAACAACGCGAGGAACGGAGTACCCAACGGGCGACTGGAGCCTAGGCGTCTGAGGACGGGATATGTTAAGGTAGATCATATTTCCCTCCCATAATTCCCTTGATTGTTAGGCAAGATAGGCCTATTATTATGCGTAGGCATTTATTAGGTGGCAACATGACTGTACATTTGAATTCTAGTATTGGCAGCACACAGTAAGGTCCTAGGCTGCTGTAAATATATTATATTTGAACTAACGGCGTTGTTGGGACGCAGAGAGAATTACCCAGCTGGCGACCAGGAAGGAAGAGGTGAAAGTGAGGCTACGGCCGGAAGTCCGGCAAATTCTCTGCACGCACAGGTGGGCAGGCCCGGTGGTGGAGTCACATACTGCAGGATTGAGTTTAGTAGTGTGGGCTGGGCCTTCTCCTCTCCCCCTTGGGTCCAAGGTCAAGTGATGACCGGTCTTGAGGCACAACTAGGAGAGCTCCCTGGGGTGAAATGTGATACCCTAGTGGAGGGAGTGAAGTCCCACGGTGTGAGGTTATAGGATCAGTAGCACGATTCCCCGCTGTTTAACTGTAACCTCATGTAACACAAGGCCGAGGTGAGCGGCGCGTGACAACCTGTAGCTCCAGCCTCTATATACTGGCAGGGGGTTGGTGCTGGACCTGTAGCTCCAGCCCCCCTCTACTGGCAGGGGGGTTGGTGCTGGACCTGTAGCTCCAGCCCCCCTCTACTGGCAGGGGGGTTGGTGCTGGACCAGTAGCTCCAGCCCCCTCTACTGGCAGGGGGTTGGTGCTGGACCTGTAGCTCCAGCCCCCTTTACTGGCAGGGAGTTGTTGCTGGACCTGTAGCTCTAGCTCCCCTCTACTGTCAGGGGGTTGGTGCTGGACCTGTAGCTCCAGCCCCCCCTCTACTGGCAAGGGGTTGGTGCTGGACCTGTAGCTCCAGCCCCCCCTCTACTGGCAGGGGGTTGGTGCTGGACCTGTAGCTCCAGCCCCCTTTACTGGCAGGGGGTTGTTGCTGGACCTGTAGCTCCAGCCCCCCTCTACTGGCAGGGGGTTGATACTGGACCTGTAGCTCCAGCCCCCTCTACTGGCAGGGGGTTGGTGCTGGACCTGTAGCTCCAGCCCCCCTCTACTGGCAGGGGGTTGGTGCTGGACCTGTAGCTCCAGCCCCCTCTACTGGCAGGGAGTTGGTGCTAGACCTGTAGCTCCAGCCCCTCTCTACTGGCAGGGGGGTTGGTGCTGGACCTCCAGCCCCCCTCAACTGGCAAGGGGTTGTTGCTGGACCTGTAGCTCCAGACCCCCTCTACTGGCAGGGGGTTGATACTGGACCTGTAGCTCCAGCCCCCTCTACTGGCAGGGGGTTGGTGCTGGACCTGTAGCTCCAGCCCCCCTCTACTGGCAGGGGGTTGGTGCTGGACCTGTCGCTCCAGCCCCCTCTACTTGCAGGGAGTTGGTGCTGGACCTGTAGCTCCAGCCCCCTCTACTGGCAGGGGGTTGATGCTGGACCTGTAGCTCCAGCCCCCCTCCACTGGCAGGGGGTTGGTGCTGGACCTGTAGCTCCAGCCCCTCTCTACTGGCAGGGGTTGGTGCGGACCTGTTTCTCCAGCCCCTCGCTACTGGCAAGGGGTTGGTGCTGGACCTGTAGCTCCAGGCCCCCTCTATTGGCAGGGGTTGGTGCTGGACCTGTAGCTCCAGC